>NW_017299871.1:0-79059 GCF_001594075.2 Trachymyrmex cornetzi | reverse complement strand
TATATATATATATAATCTTTTTTAAAACTTTTAAACTATAACATGACTTAACATTCTCTCGAACTGCAGTTTTTAATAATAGGTATATTTTAAAATACTATGCTGTCTTTAAATCGAATAACAATATTTCGAAAATGTCTCTCAAAATCTGGCACTCTGTCCAATGCAATCCTACACGTGAAAAAGTTGACAACGATAAAAATACAAAATATTTTGAAATTTATTATTTTTTATCCCCGTTTGAAAAAAATAAGATCTATCGATCAACATTGTGACTGCGTTACCAAAATATTTTCAGTGTTCGAAAATTACCAAAATATACGTGTATGTATCTCAAACAAAAACTATGTTTTAATTTCAAGGCGAATTGGAAATTATAACACGATCCAGATCACATGCACAAAGTGTGATATTAAACGCCATTGAATATAAATTACGAATATCGAAAACAGAGGAACAACAACAAATTCATGATTAGATTATACATAGTAAAAAGCGAAGATATATTTATACGTTTATACATATAATTAAATGCATGAACAAAAACTCACATCTTTAATTTCGTATACTGTAAATTAGTATCTGATATCTTGGAAATATAACCAATTTTTTCAGTTATCATCCAATTGATTTTAATAAATTTAGATTTAATCAGCAAAAAAATAAAAGAACATTTAGGCCCAGTTTTACAACTCACGGTTAACTCTTAACCGAGGTTCAACTTATTCATTATCTCTTTTCCAATTTTAGAATTGGAAAGAGATGAGAAATAAGTTGAATCTCGGTTAAGAATTAACAGTAAGTTATGAAACTGGGACTTAAAATTCTTTCAATTTTCTGCAAGAGTCACATCTAAAATAATAATGTAACATGAAATAGATTTTATTTTGAAATCTCAATTCGGAATTTTAATCATTGATTTAAATAATGTTCGAGATAAATATTAAAATCAAAAAAGATATCACGCTGAGAAAAGATTAACTTAAGATTTAATTAAGAAACTTAGAAATTAATAAAATCGTGGTTGTTTAGCATGTATATCGCGTATACGTTAAAGTTTTGTATACGCAATTCTAAAACATAAGGACTATTTGGGCACAGATGAATATGAATTGCCAAACTTATATCCGTTCGCAGATGATATTGCGATTCGAATGCAATAGGCGGTTGAGAATGCTTTTGGAACGACTATTTTGTCAGTCAGCTTCTTAATTAACAACTTCCGAAAGCGACGAGAACTGCCGGAAGGATTGGAACGCGGAGAGAAGAGGAGGTGAGTGTTTCTCGGATCTCTCACGGTGGATGGCACTAATTAAATCCCAGCACCAAGCCACCAAAGCGAACGCGACGAAAGCGGAGAGGCGGAAGGCAGCTCGCGCACTCTTAAATGCAATCTGCATTTCATTAATTCGCTTGCGATCCCGCAGATTTTATTCGTTCATCTTGACAGAAGACTCATACATCTCACTACTAAGGATCTCTCTATTCTGCGCCGTCTAATGTCTTTACAAACGTGAAATTGGCGACGCCGTTAGAAATTACTGGTTAAAATGAGCATTACGCCATTTAGAGCGTATTTTACGATTAAATTGAACGATTAAATTCAAACACAAAATTCATTAATTCTTCTATTAAAATAATTAAAATAATTAAGTTTCGAACCAGTAAACAGATTAATTATCAATATAATAATTTGGTTTGCCTTTCTATGATTTATTATTTAATTTATTAGTATGTAGTTAGCTATTTAATCATTGGTGAAAATTATAGGTTTATAATATATCAAAATATTTTAATGATTTAAACTCCATAATTGCCATTTATTCAATATTAAATTGATTTTAAGATAATTATATTCATAAACGACTGTAACAATTTATAAAATTATTTATAACTTTTAATCAACACTATTTTGAGAGTTTCGACTACCATAAAAAAAGTGGCTCAGAAAAAAAAGCAACGCATAAGTGCGAAAACTGAGTCTTGAAGTGACTACATATGCATCAATTTTCAAACTCGCTGATCGTATTCCTTCGCATAAATGCAAATCTACTAGAACATCCTTTCAACGCGTTTGCTCAGCGACTAACGCTTTTCGCGACTGCAGTAAATCAAACGCGAGTTCGCGCTCACGCTGAAACGCACATAAATATCTAACGAATTGAGAAGTGCTCGAGATGTTTACCGCCTGCTCGGAAGTCGCACTTTTTGCGGGCTAGCATCTGACGACCATGCCGCGAAAGTAACGGACGTGCGTCGTACTTACGAGTAATGTAATCGCGCAAGACGTACGACTCTCTTTTCCAGTCTATAGGCCTGCGGGTCCAAAAAGAAAATCGGTTAATTCCAACGCAGCTGTATGACGAGATGGGAAACGGCACCATACGCTGCTCATAATACAGCCAAGAGCAACGAGATCGTAAAACTCTTGCATAGGTGAACGGGTATACATAAGTCAAGCGGCAGTCAAGCGAACGACGTTTTCTTCTCATGTCTAACTGGTCCAGGAACCCCTTAAGTGCCATACCTTTTTACAATGAACAAGAATTTCGTTCGTGGTTCACATATTACGCTCAAAACTCGACCGTTCACGGACTTATCTCTTTTGTGCGCTCTCACCGTCTTCCTGTTAAATTCACCTCCGTAAGCCGAGTGACCTCTTCGTCGTCCCATTAGTATTTTTCATGGCGCCGGCTAACTATGTCCGCGGGAAGCGGTCCCCTATTATGCTCAATCCCTTATCGTTACTGTCCGTACCATATATTCTTGAAAATCGCTTCCTCGTTCCTACCTCCGATGGCACCGCTAGAATGGGACGACTCGTCGTGAAAATATGGACTCGCGGGACGAAAGATTTACGTTTTCATTCTACGTCTTTTCAAAGCGTCGATTTGAGCCGCGGGCGATTTCGCGTCATTGATAAACTTTTCAGTGGAGTTGCCGATAACAGTTTACGATTCGCTTCAGAAGAATCGTCGCTGATCGCGAGCTAAGAAGCGCGTCTTGGCACTTTTCCTATAAACGCGAAAGTTTACTTGCTAATGTTGAAACATCTTCGATCGATAACACCTTTAAACATCAAACTTAATTCACCACAAACGCTTCGTATCCTCTCTCTGATATTAAATAATTTTATAATTAAGTCTTGTGTTAAATTTCCTGCCCCCAAAAGTTAGTTGCACATCCAATATAAAATTTGTGAAAGGAAAAACTCATTAAAAATATTTGATTACACCGTAAAATAAACATTAGTTATAAACAAAGTAATATTGTTCTGCGAGAGATAATCAAAATTTTAATCTTATGTAAATGTTCTATAAATGCGCATATAAAAGAGTCAAACGCAAAGAGAGTTGAGTATAGTGAGGAACGATATGAGAAAGGAGATTTGAAGCTAATATCAGGAAATTCTGAATGTTTGGACAGCAAGCAAACTAGGATTAACTGAAGCAGGGTTGAACAATCAAAATTTCCAAACATTCCAACCACTGGCGAACTGCTGCGGGACAAACAAGTTTAAATTATCGATTCAGCATCCGCTCATGTAGCAAAGTGTCATATACTCGTTGTTATGAACCAATAGTTTCTATCCGTCTACCAATCGATCTCACTTCAATATTCTATACAGTATCGATGTCACTTACGGAAGTAGTAAGACCAAGTAACCGTGAACTCAACCAAGATTCTACATTGATACCACCACTTCACTGCCGGTACAAATGGCGCTATTAAATAGGCCAAACACAATTACCATATAAAACGCTTATTTTTTTGCAGGTTATTATTCCGTTATATATATATATATATATAATACGTAACGAAAGCTCAGACGACGCGATTACATCTGCTATTACTCTGTCATAGCAGGTGTCAAAATTTATTATCAGACGTCGTAAACTCTAAGCCATCTTCAGAGGCACAAGACATGCGAATAAGTCTCGAATAAGATCGTATCTCCTGCAAACACCTGCTACGACGATTTGTCATCCATAGCAGAGCTTTCGGATCCGGTATATTCCGGTTGTGCGTCAGAACAGCTTTCAGTGAGCGCTTTAAAGTACAATTTGTCATTCCTAGCGGACAATGGCTCTTCCGCACGTTCGAACAGGTTTTCGTAATGTCCTTACTCAGAAACAACGCAGAATCAATTTCCGTCTTTTGTATTTTGCAAGCACAAATTACAGTTCCAAATGAATAATTCTAGTGGTTATATTATATGTACAATTGATAAAAAAGAACAAATTTCTGTAACATATCTTCAATGATGAATCGGCACAATTAGAATATAAACGGTTCTTTGAAATGCAAAAATACGTTTCGCTTAAAAAAGATACATCAAGTATCGTTACACGTTAAAACCAATGTATTGAAAATTTGAAAAAGAGAGGTCTCATCGCTACAAGCAAGGTAAAATTCCACGAAGAAAGCAGTTTACCATGCTAGCCGAGATCCTCAATGGTCCCGGGAGCCACGTCAGCATACACACGAAGCGCGGCTAGTAAAATCAATGAGAGCGCAAAAAGCACATACAGATGAGCAAGCTGTATCTGAAATCTGTAACGAGGACAGAGAAAGAAAGTGCCTTTGCGCTTTGCCTCGTATGCTCCCTTCCTACCTTCGCCAATTTGCACCATTGCAACTTGAAAAAGAGGCAAGACGCTTTTTCTTTCCGTCTCTACCTACATTATTGCTAGAATGAGTGGATGTTTCGTTTAAGAAAATGTAACTGCACCGCGTTGCGGCCATGACGAAGAGGTACGGTGATACCGCAGAAATGCCAAAAGAACTAAAGGGAATGGCAAAGTTGGGAAGCCCAACGAGTTTTCCGGCTGCCTCGTTCCACTCTTTCGTCTTCGTCCACTCTCCTACCTATTTCATCGAACAGCAGTGCTGTCAAATCTTTCCTATGGATGACGAGGGAGGTCGGGGTACTTTCCGCGAAAAGTTAGTACGCGGCGGAAAGTTCCATGGTTTTATTGATCACACAAACTTTCGCCTCGAGCCCTATCGCACTGAAGAATTTTGAAAAAAAAAAAATTTACTCTGGTTGAAGGTTTTACCTGAAAATGCTGATTTAAAATTCGTTCATTACAATCACGAACTTTGTAAACTTACTGTTATATTTTAGAGCCATGTTTTCTCACTGATAAATATACCACTTTGCACATTATTTGCAAACCGTACGTTCCAACAACGCGCTAACATTTTGAAACAATAAAGAATAGGCAACGATATAAATAATTTTAATTTATTTATCATGTGTGTAATTTAAAACTTCAACACATAATTTATTTAATATATTCCAACATTATTTTAATAAAATTTATAATTGTGAACGACGTGCAAATTACCAAGTATACTCAGAGAACAAGACAAAGGTAACGAAACTATAAAGTGACAACCATATAAGTTTTGTATATATAATGGAATTAATGCACATAGTTGGATAAAATATTGTGTAGTTATTACGAATATAAAGTAATTTATTTGATTGTGTACATTATTATAAATTCTACATATAAAATTTGTATAGTTGTCACCCTCATAAATGATACTACTATGTTTTTTCTGATCATATAAATATGGCGTCATATACAATCCAAATGAGAGCTCAGAATTTTTAAGTTTCATTAATGCTTTTTAAAAAGAACTCCACGATTAATAAAAATGACCGAATAATTTCACGATCAGAGACAAGATTTATCCTCTGAATAGCGGTTCCGAATTTAAAATTGTGGCGACGATGAAAGATATTTCAATTTGAACGAAGTAACGCTTTAACATGAAATATGCCATGGAATACATAGCACGAACCAATGGAAAGCGATATTAACTGAATTTTGAACAATGCATTTTTCACGTTTCGAGACACAATTGTGACAAAGAAACAAATACATAGGATTTCTCGTACATAGGATTTCCGTCCGCAATGGCACATAAAAATAATAAGTAGGAATAACAATTCAATATGAATGTGCACATACGTACGTCCAACTTACGCTGAAATCGGTGCCCCATGGGTAAAAAACGTTTCTTTTGTTCTTATTCCATAATTAAAATCGCAGTTGAAATTTAATATCGCCCTCATAATTTTTCCGGCGCGCCGCGGCGCGTCGTCTGCCGCGTCGTAACGCCCAGGTTCGCTTCGTCGGGATTCCTGCCACGATTTCCGTATAAATCTGGAGGAATATAATTTTATAATATGAAAAAATTCCGAACGGAGTGACCCATATTTCAGGACCCGTCCAAGCAGACTAGCAGGTACGGTGCTGCGGAACATCTTGTTAAATCAAGGCTATTTATTTTGGCTTCCACCGACAGCTTGGCTTTGCCATTCCAATGATGCCTGGATGTTTTTCAAAGAGGCGTTTGCAAATAAGACTGATTTACTGAAATAAAAAAAATAGAGAGAGAAAGAGAGAGAGAGAAATTTCACATTGTCGAGACATTTCGTTACGTTTCGCGTTGGTTAAAGCGATTTTTTTGTATTATAACGTAACGTGACGTTGGTGGAATAGTAACTTCTGTGCAAATTGCTCCGCCATAAAGAATCTGCATAATCGCAGAACGGTCATAACCCTGTCGACGACAAATATTTTTACGCTTCAAGCATTTCGCGACGGAATAAGCTCTTTCGCTATTAAATGTGCGTTATGCAGACCTTTACGGTCTTTTACGAGACATTCGCTGATATTCTTCTTTAGATTAAACGTACAACAGACGCATTATTATATTCTAATATTAGAATATATAGTTTTTGTATTTTTGTCAGATGCATTCGCGGTCTAGAAATATTTACGTGCATAAATAAGAATATTTACATTCCTACTGCTTTATTATAGTATGAAGTAAAAGGATAAAAATCCTAGAAAGAAAGGTAAAATTTATGCTTCTGTGAAAAGTCTTGCAGTTTGCAGAAACGTGCTTTATGCTTAAACATCTTGAAATATTATTTAAAAAGTTCGTTCGTACAAAATGAATGCTTGGACGTTAAATTTTTAAGAGAGCAAACTAAGAATTTGTAATTATTTATAATATTTATTGCGTTTTTCCAAGTACTCCTAATCTTTACATACATAATATTTATACTATTTTATATTTGTAAAAATATACACATGTATTTATATCAACATTGTCAATGTGTGAATTTATGTAATAAAGCAATGAATTATTGAGTATTTTAAGAATAATTGTGAACATTCGCTATAAATTGATACTGTCGTAACTCTCAGCACAAAAATCAAATTCGTCATAATTTATATATACTGCAAATGAAAAAAAATTGTTTTAGGTAAATGTTTTTTGTTCGGATGAATAAGAAGAATAAAGGTAGCTACCATTTGCATTCACTTTCCATTTAAATTCCATTTTCTGCCCATCCTCCGCCATGTAAATGTTTTGCATTGGACCATAAATTTCAAAAAGAATAAAACAATGTTTCGTAATGTGTTAGATATATCCATTTGTAACCGTTTACTGAGATAACCTCTATTGTGTGTGTGTGTGTACGTTTATATATAAATAAATTACATAAAAATCTATTCAAAATACTAAATGTTTATTTATGCCAATATTAGTCATAATTATTTTATACTAAATTCAACTCATAAATATTA
This sequence comes from Trachymyrmex cornetzi, assembly GCF_001594075.2. Classification (NCBI taxonomy): domain Eukaryota; kingdom Metazoa; phylum Arthropoda; class Insecta; order Hymenoptera; family Formicidae; genus Trachymyrmex; species Trachymyrmex cornetzi. Next base: position 71,443 of record NW_017299871.1, on the reverse strand, counting down.
AAATTTACGTATATTCGAATTTTATCTAAATTCACTCGTTAAAATAGAGAAATGAAAATATCGATTACGATTCGCAAAATGTTTCAGACGCATTATTAGTACAGAATTCAATGTGACAACGTAGTAACATGAATAATAAACCATGAAACAAAATCGATGAGAAAAGTGATTCACGTTTCTAATTTCGTATAATCTTATTTGTGCCAAATGCGTATTTTATATCGTTACGTAAACTTTTTCACTTACTGTCCACAGAAAACATGTCGACAATTTGTATTACGTTAAAGTACGACATAAAGTACAAGCATAAAAACGATTTTCAAAGCTAACATTAAAAGAGGGATGGCAAAATAGAACGGACGAAGAAATAATTGGATACGAAACGCAATCATTTTAAAATAAAGGTGAATCTTGAACCTCGTCCTCGACGTTGTCGTGTTCGATCACCCATACCGTTTGCACCGCATCGCTCGCAACAACCATCGATGCCACACGCATGTTGCATAATGCAACGCTTTACCGGACGATAACTTATCCAATCACCGCACTGTCAGTTATAATCAACTGATTCTATTACCCATCGATTTATCCTAATGAAACGTGATGGTTATTTATCACCATTTTCAATCGCGAGCGTCAGCTCGATTTTTTTCCAATCGCGCGGCTTTTCCACGCTCGCGAAAGATTCAAACGGATAAAAAGCGAGTGAACCATAGCAGTACGATAAGGTCGATTTCTGAATACCGAAGGGAGTAAGGGGAGAAAGCCGCACACAGAACGATCGTAGGAATCGGTGTGCCGCACTTTGGCATATCCATTTCACAAGTAATGGTGCATAACTCATGACAGGATAAATGAAATGCTCGCAAGCAGATCCAGAAAGGTACAAATCGAGCAAATCAATTTGCTTCCATCAGAGCACAATACAACGAGTAATCATGCTACAAACGAATTCTATTTCGATACGCTACGCGATCTGCAAACGAGATGTTTTTGTAATTATCGGTATTTCCGGATTATGACGTGCGGCTAGGTGAACTGAACGCATAAATATTCCATCGAGAGCAAACCAATGTGCATGTCGCTGATGAAGCTTCGCGGTGTATCAACAAAATAAAAAATAAAATCACCGCAAATTACATTTGCAAGAGTAATTTTTCAATTGTATTAAAAGTATTGCAGTATTTTATTATCTGAAAACACGCTTTAGAGTAATATGTACTTTCTTATTATATAAGAAATTAAGTAGCTTATAAATTTCTTATTAATTAATTAATCGATTAACGTGAGCTTTATCATTAGATACAAAAAATCTATTGAATAATTAAATGTTGGACAATGATAGTTTTTGAAAGTATTCCCGATTATTTACGAACATAAATATGTCATTATTTAATTCCTTTTATGTCAGAACAAAATTGTGAAATAGACGTGAATATACCGGATATTCGGGATGCTAGGCACGATCATGCGCTATAATTCAAGAGTATCCGTCAATAAGTCGATACCGAGGTACAACAGGGAAAGATCGGACATCCACTTCGTCATCAGCGTTGAGTAGTGCTCACGTTATTACTCCACCAGCAGCGACGCATTAATTTGCCGGGCGTCCCTTATCAGTGACGTTTCATTTGTCACCAGGTTGTACCATAAATGTCAGCTAGGGTGGTTGCCAAGGAGCCTTTCAAGCACAAACTCGCGTCTTGCGCGTCAGATGGGCGGTGACGGCAAGTCGGCGCACTGGCGAAGTTTACGCTCATAAGGGGGATGACTGTCGTTGCCTTCTCTCTTTCTCTCTCTATCTGTCTCTCTCCCCCCCCTCTCTCTCTCTCTCTCTCTCAGCAGGAGAGTCTTAAAGCAGACGCAATGCTTAAACATATCCCTGAGATCTCTTTCTTTGACTTGCTGGCGCATGTATCATACCCGTCGAGTAACGATGAGGAACGTTCGGCTAGCATACGTACTATATCACTGTCTAAATTTATAAACATCGTATACGAGACACTTTCGTAGCGCGACGTATTTCGAATAGCGGAGATGCAATCGTATTTATGTATACACGAATTGCATATTATGTCTCAGTAAAATAATGCAAATTACGTGTGCATAGAATATTTAAGAAACATGCAGAGCAATGTCGTTACCATCGAAAAATATGTGCTCAAATAAGTTAGAATCAAATACATGTTCAATATATTGCATATTATCATTGACTGTTACTATTAATTGTAAACGTATTATGTCAATTTTCGATAACGCACATTTCTCATGATAACACATCTTCAATATTATTCTGAACAATGAATAATATCTAAATCTATTCAGCGTATAGATTTTTTTAAAAAATATTGGTTTATTTAAAAAATCCCCAATATTTCAAAATCGATAAAAAAGTATCAAAATATTTTGCAATATCCAAAGATAATATCTAGATATTTTCGCATTGAAATGTAAAAATACAGCTATATGCATTTTCAATACCTAAAGCAGATTTAAACTACACGTAGCTAAAATATGACGAAATCGTTCCTATTATGGGCGTATCGTCTAATCTTCCACTAAACGAAGAGCAATTCACAAGAAAGGTCTGTCTAACTGCTTTTCTTGAGGAACGAAAGGAGGTAAATTCCGTTACGTCGGGAGGGCCAGGTAATTAACCGATGTTCCGATTCGCGGAAGCGGAGCCTAGTATTCGCACAGTCGGACCCCGGAAACCGCGGGCGATCGTGGCCGGAATCCAAACGCAATTAGTTACACGCGCGGTAGGTGCAAGGCCAAAGCTCCCTATCTCCTCTCGTTGATGCACATTCGTATACCGATGACCGTATACATGTATACACACGTATTTTGTGTGTATATGTATACGTGTGCCCATAACGATGGCAGTCATTCTCGAGCGGTCGTTCGAGTAGCCGGCAGCGGATCTTTCGCCTTCCTCCTTTTACGGTGCTCCGACCTTTCACCGTGGCTACCGGGGACCTCTTTTCACCCTCCTAATTTCCAGCTAGTTAAATAACACGCCGCCTGTACGGTGCGAACGATAAACACGAGCGAGAAGACGCACCGAGCACGGAGAGTCTAAACGGAATCCTGACGGCGTAATGATGTTCTCTAACAGGATTCCGCTGTCGCCGTCGTGTTCAAAGTAACGGTCGAACGGGAAATGACCTCTGTGAAGCTGGCCCCACTTTTTTCAAAAATTGAAAAAATAAATAGAGTTCTGGTTGCCCCCCTCCAAAAGTTCTAGAGTTCTCTATCAATTTTAGAAATAGTTCCGTCGATTAAAGGGGTGAAAACACCATATGAAATATCGGGGGGGGCCAACTTCACGATTCAGAAACTTTGAACTATAACTTCTTCACCATTTATTTTAGAACTTTCATCCATGTAGAACAATCAATAGAACTCTTTGGGGGGCAAACAGAACTCTCAGGAAAATAATGGATTTCCAAAAAAAAAAATTTCCAAAAAAAATTAATTATTGAAAAAAACTTTTTTTTAGATTTTCGGTATCCTGTAATGAATTCTAACAGCCCCCCCCAAAGAATTCTAACGATAATCCTTAATAATAAAACGGCTAAGATCGAAAACAAAAAAGTTTTAGCGCCTTGAACAGAAAATTTCAAAAGTTGAAACTTCAAAGCCCTAGAACTTTTTAGATATCGGTTTCAGCGCATCGGTTATTAAGGATAGTCGTTTTTGGAGGGGGGCAACCAGAATTCTACTTATTTTTTCAATTTTTGAAAAAAGTGGGGCCAGCTTCATAGAGGTCGGGAAATGCCAGTTCGATGTGAAAATGCTGATCTAATTGATGACAATGATACGGTGTCAACGAAAACAGACATGACCGTGACATAAACGAATGTAATGTTCCATTGCGTGATTATGGTAATAATCATAGATAGCGTGAAATAGGTTAACGGTCATATCAAACGTTGTTGATTGCTCACAAATAGATATTTTACGACTTGCGAGACTTAAATCTTGCACTTTATGACGAACGTAAAGCACGATACACGTAAAAATATTACCATAATGTGCATAATAATACTGACGTTTTAACATTTATTATTCGATTAAGTTAATTTTACATTTTAATTCTTGTAGTAATTATTATTATAACTATATTATATTAATTTAATGCTTTTATTTTTATTAAGTAGCTCAGTGTAATAAACTTTATTATTTCCTAGTGTTGGTCTGTTTTTTGTCCAATTGTTTGCAAAATTTCTCAAAACAGCTTAACTCTTTCAAATTCCGTTTTCGGCGATATATACTCAAAGATTTTAGTTTTACCGAAGAAAAATATAAGTCAAATCAATCGATCGAAAAAAGATCAAAGGTCAAAATTTTCAGTAATATAAGGCAAATTAAACGGCTTAACTTTTCAAATTCTGGTTACATTACTTCGTTACATCCGTTGCAACGATTAAATATAATATTTTATGTCGAGATGAGCTTGAAATAATTGTCAGTAAAATGTTTGTATATTTTAATACATAAAGATAAAAAAATAGATCATCAAAATGTATACGTGTCAAAAAATGAAAAATTTCCTGGCAAAACATTATCCGGCGGAACGAAATTGTGTTCTATACTATTATATCAGCTAGGAAAGTGAAATTATTCCATTATGCAAATTTCTGAGCACGCTCTCGAGTTGGGATATCCTCAGCATTAGCACGATAAGAATTATTTTCCATGAACGACGATGGAAAATTACTTTTCGTTCACGCGCCATCGCCCTCGTGCACCGTTGCGTATTCCGCGTGCGGTCGCAATCTTTGCGATAGCGCGGTCTCACCAACACCTCCATCCTTTACATTCCGACCGAATCCACCCTGTATTTGAAATCCGTGGAAACTCGCGGCTTCGCGCCCGACATCCGCTAAGTGAATGCATAAATTTCTCGTCGTTTGTTTCAGACGCACCGTGCGACACCGCTGCTGCCGCCACAAACGCAATAACGCGACGTGTTTCTTTGTGCTTTACGACTCGCCGTCTTGGCGTCTACCTAAATGGGCTAATAAACAGACCCGAGTTTAATATCGAGTTGAGAGAGGGTCGTCGAAAGGGGGCTCCTTCCGTATTTCTCCGTTTCTCAGTCCCGTAAGGACCAACGTCCTCGTCAATCTCTGCGAATCTGTCTGTTCCCCGCCCAATCTCCACTCGTCCCGCGCCTCGCTACACTCGCTCAAATGACGTTTGTAGGTTTGTACCAAACGCGTCTGCATCCACTTACGTCCCACCACTACTCTAGAACGAGTTAAGACTCCTTGCGACGATCACACCCAGCCTCGATACTCGCAGAGCTACGAGTAATGCAGCCTCAGCGACCGCATCCACCCCCACAGCCGAGAGACTGTGTGATGTACGAGGTGAATTAATAACACCCACCCGGTGGTCCAACATGGGCATACATATATGCATGCAAAGCATACGTACATATGTATTCGGGTTTACATAGAAAAGATAGGTACGAATATATAATATCGGATCTAGCGCAATGCAAAAAAAAAAAATACTTCCATCTGGGGCATATAATGTTTTCCCGCAAACGTTTCACGCGAGATAAATGTTTCTTCTCGAGTTATAATTTTCACCCTCGCGTGGTTTACCGAAATCTTGTAATTAGAAAATTTCCAAAGTATTATAATGCGGCGCGCGTGACTATCTCACAATCAGTCAAACACATCCTGACAGGATGTAACTTATTATATGAGCAGAAATAAGCTCATGTAATTAATTATACAGAAAGAACGGTTTTGCTGAAATACCTAAAAATTTTACTTAGATACAAATGAAAATCATTTCGTTGAACCATCGACATAATTACGCTTAAATATTGATGTCAACACTAGAAAAAAATAATTTTAACACTCTAATAAGTTTAAGAGTCTTACATAATTATTTTGATGATCCAAACAAAATTATTTTCAAATCTGTATAGTTAAATTTTTAAATGTTTCAGCAAAACCATTTTTTTTATACATAAATAAACCATAAAAACTTGGTAATTATTAAATTTTTATGTAAAGAGCTAATCCCATCGCTAAAAATTAAAATCATAATCTTCTTTATGTTAAAATATACGAGAGAGCGCTGTATTCATCAGATTTATATTCGATGAATTATTTCTCGTGCTTTCCAGAGAATTGTGCAAATTATTATTTTAAACAAATAGCGTTAAGTGGGATGACAGTTTCGTTCTGCTATGCACATCGTGTTCTCAGAGAGACAAATCGTGAGGAGAAATGCTCTGAAGTTTCGACGAGATCCACAATGAGATAAGACTGAGTTACGAGAGGAAATAGTGTCGTTAGAATCACGTGATAGCAGCTTCGGTATTATTATGCTTGGTTGGATTGAGATAGGTGCGCGGATATAAAGAGATAACAGTGGTATGAGGGAAAAGCTGGCGAGTTTTTATTCAGGTCTATGTTGTTTTACTGAAACAAGAGAAGTTACGAAGTTAACTAAGAGAAGGTTCGGTTCTTACTTTGATGTATTACAGTTCGGTTACGCTATATATACACTTTCTTAGAATAAAGATGAAAAGTTAAAAAGATATTCCATTCCCTTCGTGTATCGTATATCTTATTGAAGACACGAGTAAATTTTATATTAACTCTGCTACTCTGTTGGATCTATTTGATCCAAAATGTAACTTATTTTCTTACTAATTTTATTTAAAAACTTTTTTCTCTGATATTGCATGACTTCATCTGTTAATGTAAAATTTTTTTTATTTTTTACAGTTTTTAATTATATTGATCCAAACGATATATGATCGTATACTTGTACAAGCCAGAGAGGAAAATTATCATGATATTAAAAAGATAGTATGTGTACCTCAATGAAACCATGTCCCTCTACGATGAGCTTTGATGAGCTTTGAATATGTTATCTAGACAAAAATAAGAGACACGTACTTTTTTTTATAAAGGTTCAATTATTTTTGTCTAGAAAACAACTATTCAAAGCTTAAAATCGGAAGGGGACTCTTTCATAGATTTCCTTGTCAGTTATATTATCGAATAAGTGATTTTTCTATTTTCTTTATATCCTAAAAAAAGGACAATTGAATCCTATTCTAGTATTCAAAATTTCTAGTCGATTAAACAATTTTTTATCGAAAGCTTGACATGATCTTTCTGGATGTACCCAAGTAATCGATTATCTGATAAAATGCGAAATTATGAACTTAAACATCCCTCAGTATTATCCGTTTTCTTTGTGCGCTTGACTTTTTTGCGGGCTTTGCATTAAAAAATACTGCTATCATGCCACCGGTGTCGTCTGGCCCGGTGGGACTGCAATGTACCGCGCGAGAAAAAGCGTCCCGGTGAAAGCGTGACTTAGCACACTCGCTGCCTTTTGTATTCGTCCGGTAACCTCGAGAATTAATTTACGCGGACTCTCCTAAGTGCCGCGATGAAGATTGAGAGCGTCTGGCTCGAACTCCCCCGAGACCGCAAGAGTGTTTTCGCGCCAAGACGCGTCGTGTCGCGAAGGATCTCGAGGGGATTCACCGATCCGTAGTCGAGTAGCGATTTGCATTTCATCCTGCACTAGTGGTGTGAGAAGGGTGCGGGAATCCTGTCGATCGCTGAATTACTTACCTGTCCACGTACACCGTCACGGTGGCATGGCGCGACGTGAACGAAACAGGAGCAAGAATTATCAGCGTCGACGATTCGCCGATTAACGTGTGTTTGGTATGCAGAACGAAGCCGTTCGGAAAATTACATGTGCTGTGCAAATGAATGCGAAGCAATGTGCTATGGTCCAAAAATTTCATTAGAATTTGTCAATAACGAAACGAGTTGAAACAACGAATTTCCACCATAAATTACAAAATTTTGGGTGTTTTTCATATAGATCTGCGCTGAATATTTCTGAACAGTTCTAATTCTGTTTGGTTTCGTCCAATTTTGAAATAAAATAGAAAATTTGAGAAATTTTAACAATTTGAACAAATAATAATCGTGTATGAGAAATCAGTTTTGTCAAATAAATACTCGAGAGTAATTTCATTCAACAATGTCGATTAAATATAAAATCCAAATGCAAAATTCCCTGAAAACGCGCAAAGGGCTCGTGAAATGGTATTATGGCCGTCATAAGGGAAACTTTCGTTCCAATGTTCTCTGGGACTATTTTAGACTTATTTATCTCGAATCTTTAATCTACGTCTAGATATTATAGCTATTTTCTACATCTGTGTTCCAGCTCCTATATCTTTTTTACCATATGTTAAAGAAATTGCCGTCGCAAAAAGATAAGAGACCTTTATCGATATATAATTGAAAGAACATATCTTGTTACGTTTTTTTAAAAATTTCCTCATTCTTCAAACGCTTAAATTTTCGATGATATCGATTAGAAAAATTCCTAATCGATATCATTGAAATATGGAATCAGAAATATTAATTATAAGAAATATAAAATTATATCTCTCTTTCATAAAAGAAAATTGTAAGCAAAATTATATTTTACCGTTTATATTTTATCTCCGTTTGAAAACATTTGCCGTTATATTAAATTACAGTTAACTGATTTACGATAAAGAAGTCTCTTTCGACTGTCCCGTCGAATTTGATAGGAGTAATTTTCCCAGAGTATGCTCAGAGTTATTAATAGCAATTTCACTCGAGTCCGCCTCTGAATTGGAGCAACGGATATTGAAAGTTTCTGATTTGAACAAATCGCGTGGCTTGGAACGTGTAGCCAATGCCTGAAGCAGTCAAGCAAAGTTCGATCGATGCTGCACGCGTCGGCGTTCGGCAAGTTGAAAATTTTCAACTCGCGCGTTGTACAAAAGAAAAAACAGAACGAGAGAGAGGAAGAACAAAACAAAAAAGAGGGAAGAGAGAATAAATAATGAAAAGGGGTAAAGAAGAGAAGAAAGGTAACACGAAGGTAGAGTCTACGCAGGCGAAGGCTGATTGCCGCACACACCGTGTCACGTGAGAAAGGATAGTAGACCTCGCTTCCGAGGATTGATAAGAGGAGCGCGATACGCCGACTGGCAGCTCAATCTGCCTCTTATTCTGCGATACAATAGGCCGATACCATAACCGGACATATGCCCATTATCGATCGCAGCGATCGACGAACTTTCGTTTTCTCCAACGGACGGTTCGCTCGATCATCGCTCAATCGCGAGGTGAGACTTTGGGTTAACGTCTGCACACGTTTCGTTGCACGGGCTGCATTTCTCGAACATCAACGATCGTGACTCGATAATATAGGTGATAGGAAGACTGACGATGACTCATTGCTTCGAGAGTAAAAGTTATGCGCACACCTCGCGGCGCCGTTCGTGACATATGTATGTGCGCCGCTACGTAAATTAACAGTTGGTTGAGAATGCTAATGTGAATATTAAAATGCTTGAAAATGTTTCATTGTACACAGGCGATTATAAGTAACGCGCTCCTTGCAAACGTTACCATTTATACATCTCTTACTAATTATTTTATCCATATTTATCTAGTGTTATTTTATCTATTGATATACTAATAAGAAGATAATTCATTTCCTAATTAGATAAATAGTAATATTCGTAAGAAACATGTGAATCAATTCTTATAGTCGCCGATAGGCAATTAAACATTTTAAAAACATCTTAATATTCACAACAGCATTCTAAATAAATTGCTAGTAATTTAATAAACAATTAACATAACTTTACCCAATATGACTTACCTCAGCATTGCAATTTTTGCTGAGTCCACTATTGATAATGATGGTTATATTCGAAATAGGAAACATTCTGAGCATTAATTGAAAATATGAGATATTTTCAATATTTACATGAGTACACCTATTCAAGTCAATTATAATTAATTTCGTTGATAAATACATTACAATCTATTATTGGGAATTATATCTTATCGCCTTATAAATATATCACATACGCAAAACAATGGTGGAGGTTCACATTTGCTTATATCTGGTGTATCTTTATTGCCTATGAGCAGCAAGTAAGCTATATTAAGTACTAACAATAAGTCATATTGGGTGCAGTTACCTTGGACATGTTATCTCCGTAACATCTTATTTAATGAATGAAAATATGTAAAAAGGGAGTACTTAAAAATTCAAGTCTAAATATGTTTATGTATGCTATCAATCATCCAGGCCATACCCGATCAAAGGAACCTCGCCTACTCAGAGGCCTGACACTTTGACCATGTCATAGGCGTGTGTACATGCGACCGTCTACATGTCAATAGCGACTAGACGAATATATATACATAATTGATATGTACACGGTAATGTATGGGCGCATATACACATACTGTATATATGAGACTTCGGCGTTTCACAGAAGACGGAGGCATGGCAAACCGAGAATGCACATCCTCTCTTGTGCGCGACTAGAGCTTGCGAGTAAAGTCATGTACAGTATAAAACTGATACCGAAGCCCACTTCGTTGTAGCCCGGAGCGGGCTCTCTTAAGCACACTTATAATATAAAGTGCGATACTACTACAAGCGCGATAACTCACACACACGTATACAATCGTGCATGTACGATTCGCCATCGATACGCGCCTGAATGGCGGAGTGCATGATAATACGGATGAATAAAGTAATCGCGCACGAAAAACACAGAAAGAACAATATCGCGGTTAAAGCAGATATGGCATTTCTTAAAGTACATCAGAGTTTATAGCTTTGCTTGGAAAGACAACGAGAGACGCGATTTAGCGAAAGCTGCGGTGATTCTTAAATGGGTGAAATCATGCATAGATAATTTAAGCGAAAACGATATAACTTTAAAATTGTTTCGTCAATTTGTGAGAAACAAAGATTGCGCTTTTTATTAAGATTCTTGTTCCAATGAAGTTAGATTTTGTTTCATGTCTACTAAATAATTTTCTTAGAATAACGTTATCGTTATAAAATATAATCGACAGACGCAAGCTATGTCCTATCGGATAGCAAGACTGTTTCTTACGCCCCATAAAAGTTTAGTACATTTACACTGCAATTTTCTCATTATAACGTTTGACTCGAAAAAAAAAAAATATATAATAGTATCGTACGAATAAACGAACTGAGAGAAAAATAACTCTCTTAAATCAAAACACTCCGAGTAACGGTAACTTGTAACATCAAGTTTACGCAGTATATGCACTTCAATAAAAATATAAAGAATAAAAAAAGGAACACATGAAAATATCTCGAAAAACTATTTCTAAGTATTTTTCTTTAATACTTCGCTTTTACGAGTGAAATTTCAACTAGTCCGAGAACTGTAAGAATTTAAAAAATTTCATCCCGCAACAGTTTCCGCGCAACAAAGACTCACGAACAAAGAATTGTTTTACATCTTTCAATCTCTATTTAATCAGCAAGATAAAGTTTTCCCTTAATTATTAATCGCATTTCGCGCACCTTGCGTACTTAATACTTATAAATTTAAGCTATCCGTTCTCCGTCTCTATCATTATATTATTCACTTAATATTATTATTCATTATATTGTAAACAATTACAATTTAAAAAATAGAAATTCTTCATACTTAATTATCACTATATTACAGTTATTGTGATATGACCGCGGAATAGTGAATATAATCAAAATTCACGGAAACTCGATTGATGATGCATGCACGAAGGGATCCAAAATCATTGAGAGAGAGAACACTGTCCCCAGGTAGAGGGAAGCAGAGGTGCGTGGATCATAATCAGCAATGTGACGAGTAAATCAGCCATGTGCGCGTGCTGAGAAATGGGTCAAGCCTTATTACGAACTACGTAATCCAGATCAGCCGTGCAGAGGAGCGCTAGTCTCGAGAGCCTCTCTCTCTTTCCAGACTCACTCAAAATGCAAGCTCGCGAATGTGCGCTCGTGTTGATTAAGTAATTATCAGCTGGGTCAGCATAATCAAGGCCAGCAAAGCTGGTATTAATTATATGATCATCAAAGGGCCGCACTGTTGCTGCTCGCTTTTACCGTAACTAAAAGAATAATTCCTTCAGCAGCACTGCAGCGAAGAGTTACGTGCACTCTCATGCGTGGTGTTGAGACTTTCTTCCTGTACATCTTTCACTTGGAAACCTCCCTTGAGACATGAAATATCACGTGAAGCGCGTCAAGTTTTAGTAGATGAAATACTATTGAAAGATGCGTCAACGTATGATTTTATACAAATCGATGCGACGTACAAAGTTCTCATCCATGAGGAATAGCGACACCGTGAGATTTTTATGGTTCAACATCATAAAAATGTTATAAAGCACGGAGGAAACAGTTGCCCGTCGCGTTTGATCCTATTCAAATGCAAAAATAAAACAGTTGACGAAATTGAATTTTTAACAGTAATCTCATGTAAACGAAAAAAAAAATGATCTGTTATTTTCAAATATAGAATTCAGAAAAAAATACGCTTTGTATCTCAGACGCGTTGAAAAAAAATTAATATTTATTCAATAGTATATTGATTGGATTATGTATATAAAAAAATTGAAAATATGCAATTAATATAATACATATAATTAACTATACTCTTCACATTCAGAAAATAAAAAGGCAACATTATCCATATTCATTTTCAACTTTATAATTACTAAAAATCACATATTATAAATGCTGCTGAACCAATATATATATCAATTAAAAATACAATTATCGTTAGAATTTTAATAAAGGTAATATCAAACAATACAGATTTCGATTTATCTCAAGAAAAGAGAAAAAAATGCAATTCGTATATTTCGAAATATCTTACACACGGTAAGGGTACATCCGTGTTTCAAGTTTCATCGTGGTCGGCGGAAGTTAGTTAGAGTTTCGATTTTAGTTAAAGTTTCGGGTTTCCCCAAACTAATCCTAAGTCAGGACAAGAGTGCTAAGAAGTCGGAGGCGATCGTAAAGTCACTGTTGCGGACAGAGTTAACTACCTCAATTGCGGTTGTTAATTTTACTTTTGGGTTAATTACGTGTATATGTATAATATTATTAAATCCGTCCGCGAAATAGATATTTTAAACATATTAGCATTTTTTGTTTCTTCATCACAGTAAATTAAATCGTTTTACACATTCATTTACAATTACTCATTCCATTTAAAATTCAATCCCATTATTTATATTAAACTTAATTGTGCAGTAACTTGATTGGGAAAACTCTTGGGAGAACTTCTGTAACAATTCCAACAATTTCAAATCGTCACTTTTCAAATCGCGAATCGAACTGACCGAATATAGAAGAAGGGTGGGCATAGAAAGGCCGAAATTAGATTCGGTTTCCCCGAGTGGCCGACTGTTGAAATCACGGGCACCCATATTCGAGAGTTAACACGATTTCAGTGCGAGATATCCGCCGAGCCACGCCGTTCATCACAGACGAGTCGAGTTAACCCCGGGAGTTCCGTACCGAAAATGTATGAAGTCCTCCAGATCTTCCTGTATTTCGCGATATATCATTCGCACCGCCATCTTGCCGGAATCGTTCTCGAAACGAGTGAACTCTCTTCGACCGATCGTTCAGTCGACAGATTCCTATCGGAATTTGAGAAGTTCTAAATTTCTCGCCCGGTATGATGAAGCGACATTTACAAAATCACTATTAATTTCAAAACTATAGGTATGGCGACCATCATTCTTTCTTTCATCTCCATCTGGTGAAAATGCCAATGCCTGACCGACGAGATCTCGTTTCGAAACGAGAAATCGGTAGAAAGATTAAACGATCTCCACTTAATTATACTTCAGCGAATTAACTAATTATCTTTTTCTCTTTGCTCCTAGCTTCCGCTGTCCTTGGTTATCATTTCTTCCATTAAACGCTATTCTTCTCCTTTTAATTTAACGGCACAGCTCAAGTGCGTTCGTCTAGCGCAGTTCCTCGATCGATATTGTCCGCTTTCATCGTAACTATAGCAACGGTGGTTCACGAAGAGATCACCTCTCTCTCTCTCGTTCCCTAACTCATTTGTTCTGCGCAAAGATTCGACTTTAATTATAATCTTTGACCTTTCCCCCCATCACGACCTTCGTTCACGTAGCAATTACTTCCGACGGCATAACGATCCTTTTTGTCTAATTCGATCAAGTCTTCTCTCATTCGTCTGTTCGGTTAAATGGACACGCCAAACGGTGTCGACGGTGCGGAATTTGGGTCGGTTATTTATATCTTTCGCCTGTCAATCCGTTAAATCAGAAATAGATCGATGCGATTTTTCGCGACGTTAAGGTGCCGTCGAGATATCCGTTATAGTTAGCGACAAAATCGAGCGTATCGCCATTGCGACGTTTTGACATTCCATATCCGCTAACTAAAATATCAGAATCTGTCCACGTTAATGAACAGAGACAATAATCCATCAGTCTTCCTATACATTTAATACTATATCTGACAGATTCTCAATCTACGTTTACGTTGGATATATATGTAGGACGGGGTTTACAAAATATGTAGCAGTTCAGTCACATGTGACATTAAATATAAAAAATCGGAGACGTGTCATTTATATAATTTCACGTGCATAAAGAATACGTAAGTATAAATTCATTTGGCAATAAATATTATCCATATCATAAATTAAACTCTCATTTGATGAAATGTACGGTATACTGTATTGACTTATTATTTATAGTAATACTAGTTTATTTTTTTTTGCGGATAATTATAAATATGTGTATAAATTTTGATCTCATATATAAAAGACAAGATGAACATTTTAATTAAAAAATGTACGTTACATTTCTGTCAGGATTATATTGAAATCACAAATACAATGCAACCACAAAACTCGGAATATGTCAAACTCCGAATTTAATTAGCTCAGAATTCAGTCTAGTGTGTTGAAAGTCGTCCGCTAAAAGTTCTCGACACTTTTAATTTAAATTCAGTTCATATCTGAAGTAGAGAAGGGGGGAAAAGCAGTGGTCGGCGGCATCTCGAATAACATCATACAAACCGTGTCCCATTAATTAAATTCCTCCCAAGAAGTTTTCCATCGCGTACGCGATAGATACCACGAGCCAACATCTCGATGGTTCATTAGATACGAATCGACGAGATCGAAAATAGTTTCGTGCACAATTTGTCATTTTCCTCGTCGGCACTCATATAAAATAGAAAACTGAGAGTTTTTATGTCGTCTTAAGTATCATATAACAGTATTTACTCGCAAACTAAAAATTTCAAAGTATCGATTATCTCGGTATTACATGTATTTTTGGTAAGTATACTCCAATCGCTTGTGATAAAATGTTGCATATACTAACAGAAATACATGTTAATATAAAAATAAAAATAAGTTTGCTCCAAGGATAAATAAAATATAAGTCTATATGAGCCTCCGCGGTTGTTGATGCATAAATAATATATCCATAAGGCGAGTTGTATCTCTTTATGGGTTTATTATTTATGCACCAACAACCGCGAAGGCTCATATAGACTTATATCTGATTTATCCTTGGAGCAAACCTTTTTTTATTAGTATGTACGTATTTTATATTCATTGAGAATGCAGTCGCGGAGTGTACATGTGTATTTCAAAGCCAGAAGTGTCAAAGAGTTTTTAAGTTCTTCTATGTCCAGTGGTTTTTAAGAGAGTACATTGTATAGCACTGAACGTCTGGTAGCGGATGTATAATATCAGACATGAGATCGGAGAACAGTGTGTTGTAGTATGCACAATGCTACATGAGAGCACGGTACGCTGGCTAAAGTCAAAAGTGTAAAAGCATGTGCTTTCCAGCCGATTTCACCCTTTCGCTTTTATCTGCAACGAGAAGCTACGTACAAGATTCGCGACGCGTTTTAACCTGCAGCCAACGGTGCATTTACACAGCACGCGAGTGGGTAAAGCTCTCTGGAGAATGGAATCTTGAGTTAAACTAAATCCGATTTAGATCAGAGGTAGTCATTGTGTTATATCTATAATCTCTTCAGAATCTTTAGACATCGTAATTGGAGCGTGTCTAAAGAATCAACTTCTATTCTTTTTCTTTCGTTACTTGATTGAACAAAAATTGGCAGAATTAAATGACTAGCGGAAAGAACTTCAAAGATAGATGTTCAAGTTGTTCGAAATTATCTCGATTATCGCAACTATATTCTTGAAGATACAAAGGCATTAATTATAATAAATCCTACGAATATGATTGCATTGCCTAAATTAATCAACAATGTGTATTTGTATATTATAAGAAGACATACTAATCATAAAGTAAAGAATAGTTCTTGATGTTTATCTTCGAAAATAAAATGCAAGTATTAAAATACAGTTCTAATGTCAAAAAGAAAAATTTCACTAATAAAGAAAGCACATATTTAATATTGTCAACCACATCCACATAATTATGTCACGTGAGAATGTAATTAGAGTTTCGCGTTTGATCGTAAACCGCGCAACCGACAATCATGGGCAGCGAATTGCGATCAGCTACATTTCACCATCAAAGCTATTCAAGTCTAGTGCGGGCATTAATTTCTAATTAGCACCTGATCGATACAGAACACGGAAGACACATACACAGCGTATTCCATACGAACATGTGGTCCCCGACAACGACAGTATCCGCGAATACATCACACCAATAACATGCATGCTAGTGCGTTTTCGTCTGACGCTACAAATACGCATTACCCGGAAACGCACACATCGTCGAAGTATACTTGACGCATTTCAGCTCGCAGTTGTCCATACTATACGTTAAGATTCACTTTGACGCGATAAAAGAAAGATACGGACGTACTTTTGAAAACTGACGTAAATACTAATTAGCATCAATCCAATAGCATGGCTCTTTGCACTTCCAGAGTCAAGAGTTTCCACATGAAGAACAGAGAAGTAGCAGTATGAAGAAGTGCAAGAAAAATGCGAGACATAAAATGTGCTTGCAGGTCTTGGTTCTTTTATGCCATAAGATATACGTACATATTTCGTGTGTATGTGTTTTTGTGTGTGTGTTGTGTGCATCTATGTGTATACCTGTATCTGCGTCTGTCAGTGAAAAAGTACACTTAAAACGCCGGACGTCGCAACGACAAATTCTCGCTTTCAGGATTTTTAAAAATGCCACTCGTTCCAGCGTACTTGAGCCTGATTCTCGGCATGCGTTCCTGACATCGCAACTGGTTCGCCAAATATCTACAGGTTGTTCGCCGCAGCACGTACATTGTTCGGGATAAGCGTACCGATTTCGTTAGCAGTGGTCTGGATCGTCGCCAAAACGTTTACGCGGGCGAATAGCATGGAAGTTGCAACATTTTTGGACGCAAATTTGAATGTAATTCGGTTCGCGATTATGATGAAGTCTATACATATCCAAGATAGAAATAAATGCATCGAACTAAGTTTTCAAAAAATCATATTTATGTATTAATTTGAATTTCGCATCCTATTCAAATACTGATACAAATGATTGCAAATAAATAGTTCCTTCTTCTTTCTTTAAATAAATTGAGCTTTGCAGCTAAGAGTAGAGCAATAAAATCTTTGTACTGAATTATTTTATAGAATTCTATTTTAATGTACCTAATATATATAGAACTTTAATTTAATCGTTAATTATATAGTAAGTTAAGTTAATCAAACTTTTACCCAGATAAAGTAATTCAAATTTGTCAAGCGACATGCAATTATGAGAAAATCCGTAACATCTGTTATAACTCGTGTTCTCTCTCTCTCTCTCTCTCTCTCTCTCTCTCTCTCTCTCTCTCTCTCTCAATTCAGGTTCATTCTCTTACTTTAAAAGTGAAATGACTCAAAAAATCAAGTTTCCTAGAAAATAGAAAAACTTATTTTTCAATTTAACAAAAAACCATTAATTAATCAAATAATATCGAAAAAAAAATATATTCTTAACCTGTGGAGAGCAAGAGTTTATTTTTTAAATCTTATAGCTTTTCCTGAGTAATATTTGTTATAATTCATTGTTTTATTGCATTTTTTGTCTCAAAATATGACACTATTTCAGCGCCACTATAGTGACTTTCCTGTAAAGCCTTTCTGGTAAAGGTTAACATGATCAAATGCCATTTTCATCATTTTCGTTTCGCAATCCTTAAAAAGAATCACTCTTTGTTGTAGCGATTTTCACAATTTTTTTAAACCATCCTTTTTAAATTGTAACAATTTTTGATAAAGTTAGTTTACTTTTGATAACAGATAAGGTAATGTTCACCTAACTAATTCATGATAATAATTTTAAAAAATCATGTTTTTTAAATAATGTCATTTTTGAAGTAAAAGGAGCGATATAAAGCATTATATTATGGCGAAATCGGCGTTCTTTATTTTATAGTGAATATTGGAAAATAATGTTGTGATATACGAAGTAAGCAAGCGAATGCTTTTCTTCCTTTATCATTCATGACACGAGACGTGTATAAGATATGAGTATGTGTGCGTGATATAATATACGGTAAGGTGGTTTACACGCCCTCTAATGGGACAGGGAGAGTCAACCGATCAAGCACTCTCAGGAAATGTCGACGGTAAGCAATTTCCCAACATCGTGTGCGCCGATATATCACTTGTACCAAGCTAACATTGTCGAGCTAATCAAACTTTGCAAGAACAAATAATTACTGTCTTTCCTGTCTAGCGTAAATTAACGTGGGTGCAATCTGTCCTCCATATAAATATGTTCCGTCTTTACGCTTTAAACTATTTTGTATACAAGCCGGAGGATACGGCAAGCATATCAATATTAAATAATTTAACTGTATATTACTTTATGTAATTAATTAAACTAATGGAAAATATTTCATGGAATGAAATCCCGCGTACATGGATTACAGAGAATTATGAATTCAAATTGTAAAAAAATATCCACTTTAATTTGCACGCTATTCAAGAATCCTGTTTTATAACAAAAGAAAAATATATATTATAAACTCGGTATATCATCCCTGAGATGTTTACTAAACGCGAAAATAATATCAGGAAAATAAACTCGCTTCTGAATGCGTGTTCGAATAACAACTGGCACGGAGCGCGAATGAGAAACGAAGGCGAAGCTACTTTCTCGCCGTGCGGATGCTGCGCACGGTACGATCTAATAGACGTTACGCTCGATCCGGTCTTAATTCGATAAAATTGATAGCCAGCCGCCGCTTCTCTCCATCCTGGCTGCGAGCGAGCACGGCGAGAAAAAAGGGAGTATAGCGGAAAAGAAGAAGCGCACGAGATGTTCCGTACCGGATCGCCCTTGTGCAAGGACAGCGCGCGGCGGCGTGTTCAGGTTAATTCCAGTGCTTTTTTTCCCCTCTTATACGATATTCCTGCGGCATACCCGACATTCCTATCTGTATCCACCTATTCCTATTAGGGATGTAAATGCGGTAATTTCGCAAGGTAATTACTAGGGGGTCGGCATGAAAGTAATGCCTTTGAACGGAGAGGGCTACCAGCGTGGAGTGCTTGCTGCCCACTGTGTTACCCTGAAATTACCCTATTGGACGACGCCTGAAAGCGCCTCGGCGTTTTCTGAATTAACGTTTCAGACCTGGCCGTACAGCCTGATTATTAGAGTCGTCATGAGAGCGCCAAGAGATATTCCTCTTCTTTCTCGTTTGATCGGACGTCAAGAAGTCCGCAATTAAGCAGCTCGTCCCGACGTTTCGTGAGCGACGTTGCCCTTTGAAATTGATAAATCCTCGGCGCATCGTGTCCCTTAACCATACGGGAATAAATTTTCATGAAGCTTATCGCGTATTATTCCCGCCATAAATGCCGCTCAAAACCTACCATCTGCGTTTCATAAACAGTGGAATCCCGACGCACGTAATTGAAACTCAACCGTAAGCAGATTAGATAATGAAGGCACAATCGTGACTCTGAAATTAAAGCGAGATGAGCACATAACTACGTCGAGAACAAGGGTAACGATGAAAGAGGAAACTGGTGCTCTACGAAGAGATGATATTCACATCATAATAATGAAATAATTAGTTGCTATGATATGATGCAATCTTATCGAGAGATCACAAGGAATATTTATAAGAAATAATTATTATTCTCCAGTAACTAATTTCCTTGCGAAATATTTATAAACCAAAAACCACGTTATGCGTTCCAAAATTACATTGTTTTATTACCGGGCATGTCAAATTAAATTGCAGTTATGAAAGAACGTGAAAAAAATTAATCACTTGTACGTTTTAAGATCACAACATTCAATTATCGATGCATTAAAACAAAATAATGATATTGAGTATTTAAAAAACAATTCAATATTGTTTAAGTGAACAATTACAGTTACCTCTGACATTATAGATTATTAAATAGAACATCATCAAGTACAGTCTGAAAGGATCTCAATGTCGTCCACGAAGGATGCTACAACTTCCGGAAAGGAAGACTCGATCGAATTAACTGAAGTACAGCAATTAAAGTGTCTCCCCTTTTCT
The DNA here is from genome assembly GCF_001594075.2 of Trachymyrmex cornetzi. Classification (NCBI taxonomy): domain Eukaryota; kingdom Metazoa; phylum Arthropoda; class Insecta; order Hymenoptera; family Formicidae; genus Trachymyrmex; species Trachymyrmex cornetzi. The sequence continues at coordinate 51,058 of NW_017299871.1, read as the reverse complement.
CTCTCTTGGTTATTCGATTTACGGAGCATCGGACTCGGTCGTCAGCGTCGCTTGTTACTCATTAGTCAAGATTAAGACAAGACGGGTACCGTGTAATGAGGAGCACGAAGACGCCGCGGAAGACGGAAAGTACGAGCGATTACGTCTCTCTTTACGAGAAGATTGGAGCCGCATTGGAGGAAGTATGACGGTTCACCAATGTCAGACAACCAGGAAACCGCCGGCAGACACCGACGGCGAATCAATAGAAATGGCGGCACACAAGGAAACCCCACCGCACCGCCACGAAATTGAGTCTACTATCGCCTTGGCCAGGTACTCACCGACATCATCGATATTCGTTTAACGCGTCGTTTCCTTGCTGGCGGAGCGACAAACAATGGCGAGAAATATAAAATTTAGAAAGTAGTAGAGGAAAGTGTATCGTCTCCTGTGAGAAAGAACGATGAAAAGAAAGATAAAATGGGAGAAAAGAATCTTGAACAGCCATTCTGTCGCGCCTCTCTGGCAAAAGTCTCGAGTTTTCCTCGATGAGGTAATGCATTTTTCATGGTCGATGATAATCTGGCATTAATACCTCTTACCGCCCTGGAATTATAAGGCTCGAAATTTTCACCACTTTACTTAAACCACGTAAATAGATTACGAATTTAATCGTTACACTGCGGTACAAGGGTCTTTACATAATAATAATCTAGATAGCAACTATATATATATAAATGTGGATAATGTTGTATATATCTAATATTATGTGTCAACTAAAAAAAATTACATAGTAAAAATGTTCATTCTTTTGTTAATAAGATAGATCGACGCTTACTGGAATTCTTGTGAAATAAACCAACCCTTTCGATTAGTATAAAATAGGTACTAGTTAGTATAGTAGTATTTATTATAATATTAGCGGACTGTTTTGTGACAACTCTGAACAAATCACAGTATAAACATGTTGCTATAAAATTCTTACACTGTTAAAAATAAAATGTTAATTTAAACTTGAAGACGTATAGTGGACTTTCTGAGATATGCAAAAATTAACATTTTTTTATTTCAGAAAATACACTATACGTCTTCAAGACAAAATTAATATTTTATTTTTAACAGTGTAAAAAATATGTTTTTTCCTATTTTTGAAATAAATATTAAATTATCTGTGCCAGAATGATTTAGCATATTGCATATAATATACGGACAATTTGCTGTCTCAGAAGGGAAATAACTAGATATATATTTTATTCTCATTGAAAATTTCAAAAAAAGATAATGAATATTATAAATAAAAAAATTTACATTCTATCGAGATAGAGAATTTATCCATAATAACAATCTTCTGCAAGTTTTATGTCGCGTAAAACGCAGGATTAATAATATCCATAAAAAGATATATTGAACGATCGGCAGACACGAGTCGCGGATACCGCAACGGCAGAGACTCGCAGGAAAAACCACATTTCGTTAAGATCGACAGATGTTATTACGTGCTCTCGAAACAGAGCACTTGAGAATAAACATCAGATGGTCGGCTCTCGCACCTCTCAGCCTGAATAACCTACAGACTGGTTACAGCTCGAATCCCTCAGAGACCGCGTGTTGTTTCCCGCGTGAGTTTACGCGCCATTGGCCACCAATCTTCGGAATGAAACTGCCGCCGTTCAGTAGACTCCCCGGCAAAGCCTGTTTCACGAATGGTGCGCGAAAAAGCGAGCAAGAACGACGAGCGGGGAAACGTGAGCGAAGGATCCGGTCGATTGGACGGAACAACGAACGGCTCGCGCGCGAGACGGCAGGCAGCTATACGATTTCTCGAACGAGACGCGTCGAATAATCACGTCTAACACACCCGACGATACGCAAGCGATACGCCGGGGTTCACGTATGCTCGCGCGCGAATATATTACACATTGTATTCCTCCGATAAACCGCAACGCTGTAAACGACGATTACTGCAAGGCTGAACGTTTGCGCGCGAGCGGGAACTTGTACAACGACGTCGGGGAACGACGCATCGAGGATGTAATGGAATTGTGTGGCTGGTACAGAGAGTGTTAGACTATCGGTTGGTTCAATCTCTCTTCTCGCTCCATGCTTCCTCGCGAACCAGCAAGCGTCTTCGCCGAATCTTGTCACGTGATCTAACGTGAATACGCGGTGTAATTGCACCGAGGAGAGAACTTATCTTGGATAGACTGAAACCACGGCGATAGCTCGCGTGGAAACGACGGGAGACTCATCGAGATTCTCGTACGGTATTATTAACGTACGCTCAACGATCAGTTACTTATGTGTCTCTGGAAACGTACCATGACGAATCGATTAGACGTCGATGACTTCTATGAATCGTTTTGCAAGAGAAATGCTTACGATAAGACCGAGCCAGCTGATTCGGTCATATACACACGGCACAAATCAAAGTACCGTTGAGTCTCATCTAGAGTTGCGAGAACTGGTTGGCGAGAAGCAGAAGCTTCTCTCTCGTCCGTCGATTCCCGTCGACTTCGCCGACAATCATCGCCGGTTGCTCCCAGCGTTTAATCATGTTACATCAGTGCGACACTCTGACAATCCTATCAAAGTAACGAGGTGCGCAGGTCGGGACATACGTACGGCGTGGGATTCAAAGTTTCATCGCGATCGATCATCCCTGATTACTCCTCCATACACGACCGCGTGCGCGTATGCCGCCGACTATCGACAAACCATGTGCTTAAGTTCTTACATACGAGAGCCCGGCTTCAGGCGTAGATCAAAGGAAATAGCGTACATTAGAAGTGATCAAGCATTTACTGTCATATGCTAAACTTTGACCGTCACATTTGACACGCACCATGTAACCTAAGTTTCTATTATATATAACGTACTGTTTTTCGCGATCAAAATTTCAAACTGACCATTTGTACCTGCTACAGTCCTGTAGCAAGTAGAAATAATGGAAGGTTTAAAAAGTAAATACTTAAAAGATTTATTGATTGCGTATCATTGTAAAGTAATTAATGAACGTATTTTCAGAGAGAAATTAATAAAAGATTAACGAACAGTAAATAAAAATCAATTTACAAATGTATGATCATCTGTCTAATCCTTGAGCTTATCAATTGTTTTAATCTAGTTAATCTGTCGTGATTCGATACGCAACATGAGAATCGTAGTGAAAGCACGACGTAAAAAATAAATATTATCTCGGATAGTCTGTATAATGCCAATGAAATCACCTAAAAATTATCAAAATGATTGTCAATTCTCAATACTGAAAACATTGCTAAAATATGAGATTTAATATTCAATATACAAATATTAAACATTAGAATGATCAACTAGTCTCTTGCATGGCAATTTTCAATAATATATTTTCAGAACAGAAGATGTGGAATTGCGGAAAAATAGTTGAAGTCAATGTGGCAACGGTGAGAGAAGAGTAAAAGAGCAAACAAACTTTAGACAGTGGGATTAAAAAGACGGATCGCCTTTCAAAATATACATAGATATTATGCATGAACAGGAGTAACGATCCGCGGTAAAGTTCATGAAGCAATTCGGTCCTGACTGACTTTTTGTGCATTGCCATTAGCTTTACGATCGCGCCAACGTAGCAGATTTACATGAGCTGCACGGTAATAGATCGCGAGGGAAGAAGGTGACGATAAATTTCATATTCTACAGCCGGTAGATTCACGGGCTGTCTCGCCAACGGAACAGACCTGTAATTTAATGCATGTTTTGCGAGACATCCCTTTATGCACTTCCTGGGACACGTCCGTACAGCCAATCAGGTTTTCACGAGAGACGAGAGACGAGCGCGTCTCATTACTGCAGTTGTTAGGCCATTTGTTCCATCTTAATGTAACTTCTTTTTATACTTCGCGCAATACAGTATGAAAGCTTGATTGAGTACAGTCATAGGTACGCTTATGGTCTAACACCCGGTTGATTAAAAGAGCAAATTATTGCAAATAAATATAAAAAATACCCTGTGGCGTTCCAATGCTGTTTTCAATTTTTCAAAATTATTTTCTGTGAAATTAATTTGAAGAAACAATTATAAGTCAAAATTAGACCGACGAGAATAAATCAATTAATGAAAATAATCCTATTTTCGGTCAAAGCGAATCTTAGTGCTTAATATCTCAAATTAGATTGATCGTACATTTTAATATTGATGCTAACAAGCATCTTAAAAATCTGTAAATAATTTATTGCGAAAAATATTCTGGCGAAGATAATAGTTTTCGCAATGAATTATTTACAAGTTCGTAAGATGCTTACTATAACATTAAGATGGACACTCAATTCATTTTGGGATATTAATTTCAGCTTCAGTTTGCGACTGCGCTTCAAGATCAACAAGCCCTATCGGCGCGCAGTTTATAAAACTGAAATAATATATTTGCAAAGATTTGCATTTAGTATTATTAACATTAAGATTTGCTTTGACCAAAAATAGAATTATTTCTATTAATTGATTAATTTAAAGGACATATAAAAATTGTTTTATATAAAAAAAATTTTTTTTAATCAGTCAAAACTCTTTTTGTGAACATTGTTATTTTATAAATGTAATTTTCCATAAATATAAATAATATGATTATCTTTTTTATATTTATCATATTTTCTATCTAACTTATCGATAATCTGATAAGAGCACTTGAAAATAAAAAATATATTTGTAAAAAAAGAAAAAAATAGAACACGTCAGCGGTGGTCCATGACATTTTATTTATGACTTTTCACGTAATTTCGAACTACGCTACCTATATTCGTAATCTGCGGATTTAAAAAAAAATTTGCAAACTCAGCGTTGTCAGATGAATTTTCGATATTTCGTTCGAGTATCGGACGCGGAACATCCTATCTCTTTGTGAGAGGGATGGAGCCGCTAATACATTCGGCTTTTCATGAGTATTCATAGAACTGTGGTATAATTGCGAGCCAGTAGCAATACATTTGAGTAATAATCGAAACTCGGGAATTTGAAGCCTTCAAAACAGTTATCGATATTAACTTAGATGAAAAAACGAAACGAGCGAAACTATTTATTTTGCACAATAAACGAAATGAAAGAATAATACTTAAAAATTCCCTTTTTCCTAATAAATGATTTCTACGTTTACTATGTCACTTATTACTCTTTGACACATTCAGCGCATACTAAAAATACGTCTTTTTTATCCGCTAAATATTACAAGCGCGATCGTTGTATTTTATATTTGAATTCCTTCGCGTTATAGAAATTTTTTTATAAATTTCTAACTAAAAGCTTTCTGCAAATATTCTGATAGAAATGCAGAAATCAATTTCATTGTTAGCCCGCAATCAATTTTTATAATATTGGACTTGTCCCTTCTTTCGTTCATCCGCAAACCTTTATGTATGCGGCAATTATATAACAAAACTGAAGAGTTCTTTACGAGACAAAACGATGTCCTACAGTTCAATTGAATATCGTAACTTTATATGACGTTATTCAAACGTTATTATACATTTACGCAAAAATAACCGTGAAGAAGATCATATGTCATATAAGGATATGTCTTACAAATTAGATATCCTTTAACTATTTAAGTTTCTGAAGGTGCGTTAGAAGCACATATAGATAAAACAATGGATGCAAAAACTTACCTTTAAGCGAAGATCACTGACGGTCCAGACGCGGCTCGCAAAATCGTGGGACGCTCCAAGAATAAGAGTGCCTGTTGAATCAAAGTCCACCGACATCACACCGGCGTTACAGCCAACGAGGATGCCCTTGTTGTCGTGTATATCTGCAACAGAATATTCACGGATACGTCATCATACTGCTACATAACGATGTTTGAATTTAATTCTTCGCATTTACGTGCCCACATCAATTACTTTGGTTCCCATTGCACGACCATTTCATTCTATACCTGCCTCTCTTTCTCTACTTGGTCTATACCGCGCGTTAGTCTCTGAATATGACTAATTAAATTTATGCCCTGACGGCTTAATTGGCAGCGAGCAAACCGCTGCAATCCAAAGGGAGCAAGTTATAAGCACCTCAAAGCAGGCAGAGAAAGAGAGAGAGAGAGAGAGAGAGAGAGAGAGAGAATGTGTGTGAGAGAGAAAATGTAAAGATATATAGAAACAGAGGAGAGCAATGAAGAAGCGCGCAGAACAAAGCCGAGAAATGGAGAATGCGTGTAGATCTAGAATAACAGACCTCGAGCTAAGCGGATATAACCTGTACAATAAGGACGAATGTTTCATCTAATTTGTAAGAGGAGACGGAGAGAGAGGATTACATTCGAGAGCGTTATAGCATGTACGATCGCAGCTATGTTACAATATGGTGAAACGATTTCGAAGCGACGGAGCAGCTTTTAGTATGCGTCGCAAAGGTGAACTATAACGACGCGCAAAGTAACCTGTTGATTCGTTAATATACTTCATTAAGTGGATCGCGGGGAATTTCTCAAGAAAAAGTGATATCGCGGCCGTCCGCGTGGAACGGAGACGCGGCGAGATGCAGACGGAAATCAAGTTCCAAACGGAACATTGGAAGAGCAAAAAAAGTCTTTTACCTTTGATCAATAAATAAATAGCATAAATATATAAATAATATCGTCCTCTTGCTTCAAAAGAAATATAATCAAAGATTATGTTTTTCAGAAAAGGGTAAAAACAAATTTAATAAAAAATTTATTGACTAATCAAATAATGTCTGTAGAAAGAATATATTCTTAAAATAATCAAATCTCATTTTTAATATTTCACAACCCTTAAAAACTATCCTTTTTTAGTTATGACGATTTTTAAAAACTCTTTTTCGGTTTGTGATAATCTTGACAATTTTTATAAAATTAATTAATTGATAATAGAGTATAATGTTTACTCCATTTATTTACTCATTCATAATAACTAAAAAAATCAGATTCTTTTAGTTGTGTCACTTTAGAGTAAAGGAACAATATGTAATGTATATTAATGCCTTTGTCCGTCGGATATGTCAAACGTATATGTCACATAAATTCATCAGAGAAAAGATCATGAGAATTAAATTACATATCAGTCTTTCGGAAGTCACTTTCGTCGTTACGGTCGAGTTTATAAGCAAAAACCTTAATTCAAACGGAACCTTAATGGATGTATTACATGTACCGGATGTTAATAGACGACAAAACTGTGACGAGTACCTGCATAATGCAGATGAACGAGTTTGCTTTGAAAAGCAAGTCTAAGGAGCTCCGCACAATCAAAGGAATAAAGAACAGAGAATAGAGAACGAAGGTCAATTACGTATTTTTTAAATAAAGTAAAAATTACAAAAGTAAATTCAATAGGTAATAAAATTATAAATATTCTAGAAAATTCGCTTTTGTAATTTTCACTTCGTTCAAGCTACACAATCGATCCCATGTTCTTTACTCTATCTCCTTTTCTTTTCATTGTTCGCAGCCCTTAAAGTCCGTATCACGCATTAGAGATTGAGGATTGCGAATTACAGATTAGAATTCTATCAGTCAGGTAAATTTAATTTTTATCTTTTTTTTGTTTGATTAGCTGAATTTTAAAGCTCATTCTACGATTGCGTAGTTAAAAATGGTTGAGGTTGTAAGAATTGATCAATTACAGTCAAATATAAGGAGGGCATTCGACTGTGATTGGTCAATTCTTACAACTACAATCACTTAAGCCATGACATTACTTTGATTTTAAGTAAGACTTAAAACTCTCTCTGTCTCGTTTTAAAGCGAAAGAGAGATAGAGACGAGTTTTAAACCTCGCTTAAGATCAAAGTAACGTTAGTGCACTCGGACCTTATAATATACAATTAAATACATACAACCAACTAAAGAAATAAAGACAACTAAATTAATTAATTTAATCGAATAAATAATTTGTTTCAATGCAAGATTCAGTGCAAGATCTTCCGACATTATCCTATTTGCTAAAATAGTATCAATTTTTTGCATATAAACTGTAGGTAATTAGATCATACCTACAACACAATATTGTCCAAGAAATATCTCTTAATATCTCTCAAGGAACTATGTTAAGTGGGTAAATTGCATAATTGCGCTATTACGGCCCATATTTTATAACAATATTATAATTTTATTGTTATATGGCTGTGTTACACAGCTGTGTTCGCTTTGACGCTTACAGCACTTGTGAGCATCATTTGTCCTTGTTTAACAAATAACAAGAATGAAATGACGCTTAAAGCGTTGTGAGCGACAAAGCGAACACAGCCGATATCATTACATTGTCGTTACACAGGTCTCATGGTGTAAAAAAAGCAGCGAAACGACAATATGAACGATATCGTTACTGTTAAGAGTTATGAGAATAGAGACAATATACCTTATGCAAGTACGCAGCGGATTGCGTTCTCGTAAAGTCACGTAAAGAACATTTTCGTTTTCTATTCGTAAAGATTCATTCAATTCGGTAGAACTGTCCATTCTCTATCTCTTAATGATCATACGGAGGAGGACGCATCAGAGGTTCATAATCGCGAACGCGGGAATAAGAAAAACTGCGAAAAATGTCCCGCGAAGGAACCGTTCGAACGAGCGCGAAGGACAGTACCCGCCATATTTACTAATAGCGTTTCTCATTGGCAGAACTAGTGCGCACTCAGTGCACTTTAAAGCCGTTGTACAAAAATCGACGTAAAGATATACGTTTAATAATATATAAACGAATTAAACCGTGAAATATTCGATACATTTTATTGTGCTATTTGATAAAATGAATTTTGGGCATTTTATCAATTGAGATATCTCACTTTTATATTATTTTAGAACAGTGTACAACAGCTTCAATATGCACTGAGTGCGCACTAGTTTCGCCAATAAAAAACGCTATAAATGCCGCCGCGCCACCTCGTCATCGCGCGCCGGCGGGAATTTGAATAATAAAACGAGTGGTAGATAAATTCTTGACGAGACGTCGTCCCACCGCTCGCAGTGCTCGAACGCGATACTCGCGATTGTTGCGTTCAGGATGTCATTTATCTGCGTGAATACTCCGACTAATCGCAATCTTTTCTCAACACGTATTTTAACACCTTAAATTGCGATTTACACTCTTCTCACCGCGAAGATCGGCAATGTTCGCGACAACCTTCAACGAGTTTTCCTAAAGTCTTGTATCCACGATGCTAGAAATCGATTCGAGATCTCGTACAGAGATAGAATTAACAAGTCACATTTGATACGAGATATCAGAACGATTTTTAGCATCGTGGACACAAGGCTTTAAAATTTTATATGCAAATCAGGGAAATTAGAGACCAACCAAGACGGAACATACTAAGATCGAAATTACATAATTGGTTGAATTCTCTAATGAATGCAAATGATGCTTTATTTGAAGGAAGTTATAAAATTCTTTAATTAAATAGATAAATTTAATTAATTAAATTTTCAAAACGTGCACGCTTAATTATTGAAGTTTCATAAAAATAGATGAAATATTGTTTTTCTATGCACTCAAAATTTAGAATGTATAATATTAAAAAATTACAATAATAAATCATTCATCACTTTAGTATTAAATCACTTCTTATTTAATTATTAAATATAATAAACAACATCGTTCCCTTGCTTTAAAAGTGACGCAATTTAAAAAATGTGATTTTCAAGTTATGAGTTAAGTAAGGATTACCTTATCAATCATCAAAATCATGAATTAATTTTAAAAAAATTATTACAATTAAAAAAGGATAGTTTAAAAAAAATCATCACAACTCAAAAAGGTTAATTTTTAAGGGTTGTAAAAAGAAAATGACAAAAATGACATTTGATCATGTTAAGAATATATTTTCTTTCGCTAATATTATTTTATACCAATAATAAAAATTTTTTGTTAGATTGAAAGAGTTTTCCCCTTTTTTGACAAACATGATTTTTTCAGTTATCATTTTTGAAGCAGGAGAGCGACATGTGACAGCACAAAAAAAGAAAATTTCTATAGAACAATTTTTAATTTTCCGATTTAATCTCTCTTAATTAGATTTCAAACTTTCTTAAAAACAAGATGAATAAATTTAATAGTATTATTGAAAAAATATATTATAATTATTCTGTTATTTACCTTTATTATTAATGCTCCAAAGCTTCACCTTCCTGTCACTACCTCCAGTAGCAAATATTCCAGTAGGCGACCATTTAACAGCGTAAACTTCCCCCTCATGGCCAATCTGTAAGATTTATAAGCATTTAATATATGAGATTGCTAGACATCTTCCATGTATTCAATTTATTGTATAAATATTACAACAAAGATTTGATCGCACAGTGCATGACAGTGAATATCACAAGACATAAGTTAAAAATATCCAACAGTATATATCAATTATACATTACTTGTAATTATTAAAAATATCTCGTTTTTAATATTCACACACAAGCAATTTCATCAATTAATAATTAAAACGTGATAATATTTGATTATTAAATTAAAAATAGCAAACACCATAAAAAATTTTTTAGCAGGAAGTAGATATTTTACAAATATAAAAAGAAATTTAATACTTATTATAAATTTTCTTTAAATTACACTTTAAACATTACTATAAAGCATTTTAGACATAATATACTATAAATAAAACTAACAAAGGAAATAACAGAACTTTTTTGTCCAAATCTTGTTAGCGTGAACTGTCTTGTAATAAAACTTGCAAAATATATCCCGTTTATTTATGCAATTAATGCCTCTTCTATTTTTCAAATTTAACAGTTTAAGTAAACAATAATTATTCGATATACATATTCTGTATACCATTCTGCATGCATATTGTATATCAAAATATGATCCAAAAAAAAAAATAAATTGTAAAAATTAATATGTATATTTTTTAAGAATATAAAGAATCATATATGTATAATTATATAAGTAAAACATTTAAAAAATGTATTAAATAAAAAAAAAGATACTAAACCATATTTATGAAAGCTAATAATTAAGACGAGGAAGATGGAAAGAATAAGATTCAGGATTTGGAGATTATTGAATGACTTAATAAAAGCATCTCGTAATATTTTAAAAATACTTGTACTTAATCTAATTTCGATAAAAATTATATTATGCACTTCGTAATGTATAGTGTATACTATAGATTTGTAATATTGACAGTGTATATTTGAACATGGCCTTAATACAGTGTAGTAATGTATGTGTTATGATAATGAATATTATCAAGTGGAAAATACAACTCATAATAATATAGATAAACAGAAAAATTATTTTAATATATGTACTTAATTCTTTATTATTATATATTAATATAACTATACAAATAAAATGACGTACTCCTATTTCAAACTGATTCAGCGCGCCTCAGTGATAACTAAATAAATTAATAGATTATTTTTCGATTAATAGAAGAGTACATTCATTTTTCAAAATTCTACATGAAAATGTTATTCTTCTGTTGTTGAGAAAAGAAACTAGTCATTTTCGAATTGAATTAAATATAATGTTAAATAAATTAACTAAAGAACATGGTTGATATGTTGAATACACATTGCAAAGTATATACAATACACAGCCGTTCATGTAACGTCACAACCACAGCATGTAACCTACACCACTTTTTAAGGTGTAACTGGCTGTAAAAGAGAAAAAAATAATCTAATATTTAAGAAATATCATGTATCAAAAAATAAATCTAGAAAGAAATATTTGTCTATTTGTTTTGTGTAATTAAAGTAAAAATGAAGACGTGTGAAAAATTGAACAATATCTTATAATTTAATATAAAATTTATATTGAATATATATTCTGTATATTCAATATAAATCCATAATACACAAAGCATGCACACCCGTGTTTAAATGTTATTAGGAATGTCAGATACTGATTGGTGTTAATGCTTTTACGATGATAGCACAATATAATATATTTTAGATTAAACGTACAAACGATACGGATATTTTCGTTGGCACTGCTGTCGGAAGACCAGCAACTTCTTTTAAGCTTAAACGATCCGGACTAACAGGTCGCGTATCTCGTGCTGCATCTTCCAATTCCTTTTGCATCTTTGCTTGCCTCTTCCTGTAGTGTAATGAGAAATATATACATTAAGTATATGTGATATTCAATAAGCATTCAACAAAGTTGCAAAGCAACTTAAGCATATGTAACAACGGTGATACAGTTTGCGATCTCTTTCACACCATTGCTTTAATGTAAAAAGATTATATTATGTTATTCGTTATTTGAACGAATATGTCTCATCTCATAACGCATTTTTGTTCTTTTAATATGTGTCTTTCATTCTTCTTGTATATCTATAAAATAATTTAAAATAATAGTATTGTTACAAAATGTTCATTTCGCTGAAAAAAATCTCAATATTTTTATGAAAACATTACAGCAAAAAATGTATATTTAAATATAGATTAAAAAATCAAAAATTTTGTTATCTTTTCAAGTTTGTTTTCTATGGTTATGAGTATTATGAAGTAATTTTTATTATATCTTTTTCATCTTTCATTTGATGCATGAATAATTACAGATAAGAATTTATATCGTAATATATACAATATTTCATATTTTTTTATAGAACAAATATATAAACATATTATTACATGCTACATATAGTTAATGTCAGCAACAGATAAAGTACATAAATCATGAAATACAAAGTGCAATATAGTCTGTAGCTTCAAGTTACCATCCCAAAGCTATAATTTAGCATAAGCGGAATGTTCACTGCAATTCATCAAACTTACCCAAATTTTGATAAGGTATGCATCAAAAAGGTTGTTGGGCTCGTAAAACTGAAACGAAAATGTCAAGCAGTGTGAAGTGCTTGTGTAAAGCCCTAGAGTGACTGAATATTGTGTATACTCTGTGGAAAGCTCAAATAGTGAAATGAGTATCATATTGACTTATAAAAATATTATTAATACGAAACCTATTACTAATATAAATGTATAAATTTAATTGTATACTAATACTCAAAAACTTTTGTGTTGAATTTTCCTATAATATAAATTAATTTTTTTTAATTAAATGAAGATTTATTATAGAATATAGAATGCATATCATAATAATAAATATATAATTCATGTGTATAAAATTTAAAATTTGTAACATGCATTTTAACTGCTTTAATTAATAACAATCTGAATTATATCAGAACAAACTTGAAAAGATTTATACATAGTAAAGCTAAGATCTTAAACTGAAATAAGTTAAACAATATTTTTAAATTAAACAAGATTGTATGTACTCTGACACAGAAGTAATGTAATAACATCCACTTAGTAAAAAAGTAGAGATTCTACAGGAAAGTATCGAAGAAAGATAAAGATTTTAGACTGAAGATTTTATTGCAGGTAAACTAAACACCCTTTTATGCAAAACTGTACTACAATACATAAACATATATACAAATACATAAAAATTAAATTAACTAAAGTGCAGAAAAATAGAATAACCTTTAAAAGCTGGATAATTAAGCAGAAATACATTTACTATACTACAAGTACAAGATTATAAACTAGCGCAAAATAATTAGCATGCAGAATAGTTTTCATATTGCATACAAAGATAGCCAAAAAATAACACATTCAATCAAAATAATAGCAAAAATGAATACTGCACTGCTCTTAATTTTACAAAAACAATTCTAACTACAAAAATACTAGCGTAATATGCTAGATTTTAATACAAATCAGAATTTATTAATTTATACTTTTCACAAATTATATTATTAATAATACGAAAAAGCAATATGAACAATTTTTATTCAGTTTCTAAAATTCACAATATAATATACTTAATATATACACACTTACCTTAAAAAGTTATCATTTTCTTCATTCATCTTTTCCGCATCTCTGGCTTTATATTTTATTAAACGTTCGATCAGCTGTCGATTTTCTTCCTATAAATTGAGAAAGTTCAAATAAATGTTATATAATAAATAGGTGATATAAGTAAATATCAATATCTACAAGAAGTAATCTGCTTTCCATTACCAATGTATAAACAAAAAAAGATGAATATACAAATTTCTAACAAGAACAAAATGTTATATAACGTACCTGTGTTTTTCTAAGCTTTTCTTCTAAAGATGCAAAAGCGAGTTGCAAGGCTTGGTGTTCATCCTTGAGCATCTGATTAATGCCTTCTAAATCTTTCTCTCTAGCAAGGCATTTAGTTATTTCTAAACGTAAGTTAGTATTAGCTTCCGAACTTTCTGCAAGACTGAAAAAAACAAATGGATCAATTAGAAAATCTAATAAATTCATGAAAATTCATTTATGAATTAATAAATAATACATAAAGATTATGATCATAAATTACCTAGATTCCTTTCCATGAAGTTCTTTTGTAATTTCCTGCAATTTGTTATTGAGATCTACAATTTGTTGCGTATGTTCTCCTTTCCTTTTATGCAGCATTGCCAATTCCTCCGCTTGCTTTAAGAGTCTAGCTTCGAGATCGGGATTTCCACCCATGCCAATACCACCATTGGCAGCTTCGCGACGAAGAGTCTCATTTGCAATTGTCAATTGCATATTTGAATTTCGCAATGTATTTGCATTTTCAAATAATCTATTGTCTGCAAAATATAACAAAAATATAGTCAAAATAATGTATACACTAAAACTAAAGTAAACGACTACAAGCTAACACAACCAACGCAGCTAATAGAATCAATAAACTATTAAACTAGTCTAGTGGATAATTTTTATAGAAGATTAAACAAAATAGGCAAATGAGTGAGACATAATCAAGTGATAATAAAACAACGAATTGTAAATAAAATCAAATAAGACATGGTAAACAACAGCTACAGAGGGATAGTCCCCTGTGTTTAAAGACGAATAGTGGATTGATACTCGCATCCAATCGACTTAACCTAATAATAAATCTACGAAAAACTTACGTAGGCTAATGAGATCTGCAAAACAATTAGTTTGCGATCTGTTTCTCTCGCGTAATTGCGAAATCAAATCTTTCCGCCAGTTAATGTCTTCCCGGGCGACACCGAGCGACACGGCTGCTTCGTTTGAGGTCATTTCTCTCGGCAAATCCACGTGCACCGTTGAAATAAGAGATCACTAATGATTTAACTTTAATCAGGATCGTTTTAATGAGGAGGTCACGAATAATGTTCTTCGACAGTCCGTCACTCCACGACAGTCCCCTCTGCATGTACGACGAGTAACTCCATCCGGTGAAGTTACGTTCGATCATCGGCCAGCGTGTAATGTCCGAACGTCTCGTGACGATCGCGCGACATCGTCGTATCAAAGCAAAATACTTTTAATTATGAAAACAGCTATTCTAACCTAAAAGTACCAAACACTATGCTCCTACTTTGAAATTGTTTGCTATCGCTGTACGCATCGATACTACATTACTGTAGATCGCAATCGAAATGCTGCCGTATTGCGATATATCGATATGTGCGTGAAATCGATACTCTTCACTTGAAGATTATCGATAACAGTTTTAGAGCATTGTGTCGACCAGAGAAAAATCTGAGAGAACCCATGCCGGCCTTTTTTTTTTCCTATTATCGTCGAAATCTCCCGTTCACTACCGCCAGTACATCCATTTTCGATTAGGGACCTACGTAACTACATCCACTATCTGACTCTGTCGATAAAACTGTATCGACAAAAATAGATGTGGTTCATGTCTGTACTACATCCACAGGAGTGTCTATACCCTCTATATGGATAGTCTCCACGCTTCTATTCTGTGAATGTAGTAAAGACACAGTCGTTTTTTTCATCGTTTAGGAGCTTTATTAAAAGTTTAATTTACGCGGTAATTAAGATTTAATTTGAGACGGCATCTCTCCCGTCTCCGACACCCACCCGTATTTAAAGAAACCTTGTAGGCTTACATTCATGTATCACTTACATACATACTTAGATTAGTGTTACACATTAATCTATCTTGCATAGATTCTCTTCATCTTCTTTCTTCTGGCCAGACTAAACCCACCTTACGTTGCTCCTGGCCAATATTCTGGCTTCAAATGTCAGAAATCGACAACAAGGAGAAATACTCCTTTTTGTTACCGACTAATCATCGCCGGTATGCCGGCGATAAGCGTAAGATTTTACGCTTTTGTATGATACGCGAACCGCGAACGCGTCGCGAAGGGGCCATCATATTAACGAAATCGATTAAATATTAAAATAAACAACTGCCAAAAAAAAAAATAATTCCAGTAAAATTAAATGAACAAATTTAGCGTTTATTCTTTAATCGCATTTATTAAAAATATATATCAAATTATATTAAATATATACCCCCGACTAGAATTAAATGTACATTAAAAAAAAAAATCTTTACGTTAACAGCATTCCAATTTGAAAGAACTCGATCGCAAATATTACGAAATTTTTCGATTAAACTTTTTATAAAATAAACTTTATTATATAAATAAAACTTTAATTTAAAAATAAACTGAAAATGATTGAATCAATTACCATCCGATAGAATCTATTCTGCGTATACGTATTGGCATCGATTCGAATTACGATTTATTGCAGAATCTCATCTCAAAAGCATGCGAAGATGAGAAATTCAGATGAATGAGGTAAGATCCGAAAGGGGCAACAAATTTTCCTTATATTGATAAAACTATTTCTTTATATCTTGTAAATTATTAACGAATTTTTTGTATAATGTATCGTTTTAAAATTAAGAGAGAGTATTTTAAGAAACGTAAAACTGAACGAGATTACAAAAACAATTACAACTAAATAAAATTTTTCTTTCATGACAAAATATATATTGGATCTCACGTCATATTAATTGGTACAAAATCCAATTATCAATCACTTTGTATGGATAAGTTATAAAAGTTTAAGTTAAAGAGTCGGAGAGTAGAAATCTGCAAAATTTTTTTTTTAGCAAAACGGAATGAGCGCAAAAATTTCTTTTTGCGGATATGGTATAATGATACCATGGAATGCACTCAAAGTTTATTTTATAAAGTTTAATCAAAATTTATATAATATTTGCGATCGGGTCTTTTCAAATCGGAACGCTATTGACATAAAGATTTTTTTTTTGAATGTAGATTTATTTCTAGTCGGTGGTATGTATTTAATATACATTATATTATATTATATTATTTTATTCGCGAGAGAGAAAGAGAAAAAAGAATAAACACAAAATTTGTTCATTTAATTTTAATGGAATTATTTTTTTGGCAGTTGTTTATTTTAATATTTAATTGATTTCGTTAATATGATGGTCCCATCGCGACGGGTTCGCGTTTCGCGCATCATACAAAAGCGTAAAATTTATACTTATTGCCGGCATACCGGTGATGTGATTTGTCGGCAACAAAAAGGAGTATTTCTCCTTGTTGTCGATTTCTGGCATTTGAAGCCAGAATATTGGCCAGGACCAATAAAAAGTGGGTTCAATCTGGCCAGAAGAAAGAAGATGAAGAGAATCTATGCAAAGTAAATTGGTGTGTGTAATATTAATCTTAGTATATATGTAAGAGATATATGAATGTATAACCCTACAAAGTTTCCTTAAATACGGGTGGGTGTCGGAGACGGAAAGATGCCGTCTCGAATTTACAGAATAGAAGCGTGCAGACTATCTATAGGAAGGGATAGTTGGCACGCTTCTATCCTGTGGATGTAGTACAGACATGAATCACATTTACTTTTGATAATGCGATTTTATCGACAGTGTCAGAAAGTGGATGTAGTCACGTAGTTTCCTAATCATAAATGGATGTATTGGCTGTAGTGTAGGGGCGATTTCGACGGTAATAGGAAAAAGGCCGGCATGGCCTCTTTCAGATTTATGTCTGTGGCCTTATGTCTACGATGCTAGATCGGTCGGAGATCTCGGATAAAGAAGGAGTTGACCAATCGCATTGGTCATGTGACCAAATCACCAGATTGTTCAAATGTGATTTGTTTATTCTTTCTCTATCCAAGATCTCGGACCGATTTCTAGCATCGGGCTTTACTCGGGACATTCAACATTGCGAATTCAGACATTTTAGAGATTACAAAGAACGATTTTATTTTGAAAAAATAAAAAAAATGTGTCTTATGTTCGTAAAAAAGCTTTCCCTTTAAAAAGAAAATTTCAACTTGTATCTTCCTCGAATATGCGGAAAGTTAGCTAAGAGGGATAAATTTGCGTACTATCTGAAGGCAACTGTAATTTCTATTATCTATATTATCTATAATATTAATAAAATGTCAGTGTAATAAACACGACTGAAAAAGAGATGTAGATCTCTTTTTTAAATTTCTGTGTGATTTAGCGTGTACCGTGTAATTTACAAATAAAGGCAATAATAAAGTTGACAATTGATGAAAAAGATCCTGTCCTTCATATTCTCTCAAAGTATAAAAAACCATTTATTTGTTGTATCGATATTAAAGAGTTGTGATGCAATTAAAATTTTGTTCGTATTAATGTGAAAAATTAAATTATGCACTTATTATGATATAAATGTATTTTGTGTTAGCAAAAATCTACAAAATGCGACCATATCATAATAGGAATTTATTTGTTAAGTTAGAGATGGAGATTAAGCTAGATTTCGAAATTGTACAAAATACAGAAATAAAAATAATTTTTAGATGCATTAATATATAAATGAAAGAGAGAGATTTATTATACTAATATAATTAAAATAATTTATGTGTCACAAGAATTTTAATGTAACGAATCATGTTAGAAATACATAACCAAATTGTTTTTATTTATAAGAAATATGTATAAAAGTTTACGTAATTTACAAAATAAAAAATCAAAACAAAAGTGGCAAAAGAGGTTGCAATAATAAATTTAATAATATTTTAAATAACGAACGGAACAGATAATTTTATATAAAATTATAAATATACATATTGCAAACATAATTTTTTTCTTTAAAAAATGGAGAATTATATGCATAATGCTAAATGCTACAATTATCATTATAGTTATGTATATAACATCATGTATTTAACAAGAAATTCAAATCAATTATAAATAAATAATGCATATAATATTAATATTATAATTTTATAAAATAAAATGATCGATTTTAGAAAAATGTCAGAATTGAATAAGCAAATTATATATAGTAGAAGAAACAAAAAATTTAAAATGGTTAAGAAACGAGCTGCACTCGATGAATACGTCTTTTATTCAATACTTAATACTGATATTCCTATGGAATTAGGAGTGGCAGCAAGTATGGTAAGAATTAAAATAAATAGTTATTAACGCATTTTAGCCTTTTAATATCAAGTGCAAATATAATAATTTTAAGTGTTTATTGGACATCTATTTTTAATATATATATATCATATATGTTTGTTTTAAAATAAATTGTTTAATAATTAGAAATTAATCGGTTTTAACATACATTTAATATTTATGTAGATAACACGTGGAATACTTGGTCTTTATAACAAATTAGCAACCGATCGAGCAAAGAATCCCTATGTGGTTCAATGGCAGAATTCCGGGTAATGCAAAGTTTCTGTTTCCTTGTTAATCTATTTTAAAGTAAATATTTAATATCAAATTTCTTCAAATTTTTTAAATTTGAGTCGTGTGACTTTTTCACATGTAAAGTATAAGCATATAGATGCGAATATAATAGTGTATTTTTTTTAATTATGTAGGGAACATATAATTGTTTTGCAAGGATACGACCATAGACATTTAAAATATCTCGAGAATGAAGCAAAGTTTGCAGCCCTCGGTACGCATGCCATTTATCATCGATGGTATCACAATCGAATAATGCTAGTACTATCGGTATTTGGACGAAAGGAAGAAATCGAAGATGTCTTTGATGGACTCTCATATTTACGATAGTGATATAAACAAACGGTATTTGAACAGTTTTTAAATACTCAACTAAAACTATTTTTTTATTTGTAATTTTTCCAATGCATTAGTTGCGATACTTACAGTTAAATTATAATTAAATGAAATGTCAATATATTTTTACACACGAAAATACTTCCAACGTTGTTACACCTCGTTTATTATCATATTCTTCCACATCGATAGCTGATACGTGATAGAGAAGAGAATATAATTATTAGCTGAAGCTATGTAAAAGTTATATTTGCAAAAATAATTAAAATTTAAACAGAATTTATATTATCTTACTCATTCTATATAAAGGATCAAATTATTTTCATGAATGTAAAGAGAATTAGGGAAGAACGATCGAAGATTGAACAATAATAATATTAATTAATATCTTTACATACGAAAATACTCCAACACTGTTGTATTTTGTTTATTATCATATCCTCCTACATTGATAGCTGCTACTTCATAGAGAAGAGAGTATACATATATTAGAGAGAGATACGTAAAGTTTATATTTACATAAATAGTTAAAATTTATCGATTTATTAAATTTATACAATCTTATTTATTTTATATAAAGAAGTTATTTTCACGAATATGAAGAGGATCGAAATTCTTCACATGAGAGGAAAGAATGGCCGAGAATTAAATAATATTATATTTTTATATACAAAAATACTTTCAATACTGTCATATCTCGTTCATTATCATATTCTTCCGCACCATAGCTAATATTTAATAAAGGAGAGACTATAATTATTACTAAAGCTACGTAGAAATTATATTATCAGTTAAAATAGTTTATATTTAATAGAATTTTTATATAATCTTACTTATTCTGTTTAAAAAAGTTATATTTCCACGAATATAAAGAGAGAAATTCTTCATATGAGAAAAGAAAACGGTCGAGGATTATGTATATGTAAACATAATATTATTTTTACACATGAAAATAATTCTAAAATACTGTTACATCTCGTTCATAAAATCATACATCATATTTTTCCACATCGATAGTTGATAGAGAAGAGAATATAACGTATCAACTATCACTACGTAAAACTTACGTTTACAAAAAAAAATGGTTTAAATTTAATAAAATATATATCTTAATTATTCTACATAAAGGAGTAATTGTCACGAATATAAAGAGAGAAATATATTCCTCTGAAATTAAAAGAGAACAGCCGGTAAAGAGAGAGATAGAGAGAGAGAGAGAGGAAGAGAGAGAGTGTACCGATCGTGTCCTCGAAAGGACGGTAATATCCGACTAATCTGACTCGCGGAGGATCTGGCGAGTATCACCGTCCTGGAAGCGCGTGACACGTACTCGGCGAGCGAGCAATGAAGGAAGTAAAGAACGTGTTAAAGCGCAAAAGGTTGCGAAGCAAAGCAAAAGAGAGGTAGGCGCCACGCCCGCCCCACCATGCTACAGTTCTGTTCGCTGAGCGGGGGTGTCGGGGGGTGAAGGACTGGCAGCGGTCGGCGCAGTCGCCCGCCGCGTTTTATGCAACCAGTCTTGCTTCGGAGCGAGCGAGAATCCACTGCCCCGGCCTTTGACAGACGGGATAACGCGTGCAGTGTCATCGTTATTGTCCGTCGTCTCCTCCGTCCGTGCGTCGTGCGTACGTTAACGACTTCCCGTAACGTGCGTAACCCGTGCGGTTCTCCGGAGACAAAAGGGGACACCCTTTTATAACACGTATCTGACGTATCACGTAACCGGGCTTGAACGAATCCGGTACCCCACTGTGCTTTTGAGGCAGGTCACGACGGGGCCTATCTACGAGCCTGGCGTATAATATCGTATATCGCTACCGTCTGTTTTTCCGTGCTGACACTGCCGGCAAGGCAAGGCAAGGCAAGGCAAGGCAAGGCAAGGCAAGGCGAAGCGAGGCGAGGCGAGGCGAGACGAGAGCGAGTTGAGCTGAGCTGAGCCAAGCTGAGCGCGCGGCACGAAAGGTGACAAGGCGGGTGTCGGCGGTGTGTTCGCCCGATATTGTCTCGCTCCGCTCCGCGCAGAGGCAGAGCTGTGCGCCACACGTACGAATCACGATCGGGGCACCCCTGCAGTGGTACAGTGTTGGCTCGTGTCCGCCGACAGAGTGTCAGTGCGACGGCGGTCGGTGGTGTGCTGACACACGGGTGCATTATCCGCGGCTGTGTGTGCGTGCGTATGTGCGTGACGTGTGCGTAAAAGCGAGAGAGCGACGGGCCGGCGGTGAAGGTGGTGCAAGAGAGAGGGACGGGCGCGACAGCGATGCGGCCGTGAATCCTCGATACGTGGCTGCGTTCACGCCGCGTGTACTCCACACGACACGGATACAACGACAACAACGACAACGACGACGAGGACGACGAAGACGTCGACGACGGCGACGGCGGCGGCGACGACCACGACGACGACCACGACGACGACGACGACGACGACGACGATAACGACGACGTCGATCACGACGACGACGACGACGACGACGTTGTTGGTTAGGAAACGACTACGACCGGAGCGACAGAAAAAGGCGCGTACTTATAAAAGGCGCTCCGAATTATCACGCATTCACGTAACCGCGACGCGTCACCTGACGCGTGCAGGTTCCTAGCTCGGTCGACTCCTTCGACCTCCTCCTCTTCCTCGTCGTCACTATGGCGGACGACGAGGTTCTCTTCGACGATGTTTACGAGCTCTGCGAGATTATCGGCAAGTGAGTAACGAGAATCACACCAGGCAGGGTGAGAATGTGGGAGAGAGAGCGAGAGAGAGAGAGAGAGAGAGCGAAAGAGAAAGAGAGAGCGAGAGAGAATGAGAGAGAGAGAGCGCAAGAATCTGCGAGTTAGGGTGCAAGGAGGTGCTGCGCGAGAGAGAAAGCGCGATGCGATTGGATGAACGGCAGTGGGCGGAGGTTACTTTTGAACGTGTTGGTCGCGTGCGTCTTGTACGTGCATGCGTTCTTCCCGCGGCTGCGCGAATGTAACCTGCCGAACGGGGAAAATAATGCCCATATACGCGCACAAAGATCGCATCGCGTCGCATCGGTGTGACACGGAACGAGAGTGGGTAACGATGTGTAAGATTGGGGAAGGAGATGCGAGAGTCAAGTGAGGAAGACGAGTCAGGCGTCGTGTGTGCAAGTACTGCAAGTTCCTTCCGTTTGCCTCCCGTTTCCACCTTCGTCGAATTCCATCCGGTAATCCGACTCGTCACGCATGCTTACGGGCCCGAATAAAATTCAGTATCATTTTCCTGCTCATTCCTGTGCCTGTGCCGCAAAATAAATAGGTACGCTCTATATACTCGTAATTTGTTACCCGTCAATCGATACAGAGAATGATGTACCGATATCTCGTTAAGTATATTAATGGATTTCGTAAACGTCTGCTCCTTATCGTGAAATTAAAATTTTTTAACTCGAATCGATTTGTTTGTGAAAAGAATCCTTAAATTCTAGAGGGATAAGAATCAAATGTTTTCTAAATTCCTACACTTTCGAAAGATAAGAAAATGTGTTTTTAAATTCTAAAAAGATAAGACTCAAATGTGTAAATAATTAGATGGCTTGTTTTAATAAGATATTGACGAGTTCTCGTTATATCTCTTTTAAGGTAAACGGTTTACTCGACATATTGACAACAGTCCATTTGTCTGTCAAGTCTATCTGTCGATAAATCATTATCTGGAGCTTTACATGTTCATGGTTGACTTTTCCAATTAGCTCAAAAATCAAGATTACATCTGACTCCGAAAAAAACATGCAGAAGTGTTGAAAAATTATATCTTTTTATAAAAGCGAACAGAAAAAATAGATGATCGAAAAAGAAAAAAATTAAAAGATCCAATAAAAAGTATTTGAAGCTTAAACATTTTGAAAAACCTCGATTTTTTCAAGATTAATATATTGTAAAATAAATATCTATCATTTCTGTTCAGGAATCTAAGTTGAAGTTTTAAAAGAAAAGAAAAAGTTTTAAAAAGATTATATCCCCAGATTGATATAAAAAAAAGTAATAAGAAAATAGCCATAATTTTGCAAAGGAATTTTTATTTATTTACGAAAATTTTTCTGAACGATTAATGAACCAAACATAAATACATTATTTACTATTGTAACCAACATATATTAATGTCGAACAAAAATTAAATTTTTTACACAAAAAATACAGTAACTATTAACATACAAAAATGAATTCGTGTTGACGTATTTCTTATTAACGGAAAATTTACACGAAGAAGATTTAATTGAAGCTTCTAACGCGTAGTTCTCATATTATACTGCTGTGTTAGGAACGATCGATTTCGCCGAAACGGTTTATTTAATCTGCTGAAAGACTATAAGTTGAAAAGCAGAGATTGCTGTAACAGAAACGCAATTTCGTTTGTATCGAAAGCCAATACTTGATTTATCATTCAATTGGCTAACCTTCATGTCAAAATACTATACGCTATCAGCTGCGACTAAAATATCTGTCACAAAGGCGTAGGTTATTCGACGATCATCGACTTATGACTCAGATTTATTCTCTGCCCGTCTAAACTATTTATAACTTACAATTATAATGCTGCTATAAATGGTACGCAATTTATTATCTTCATTCGTTTACTTTTTGTATATGGCATTTTTCACTCATTTGTATTTATTTTTATTTATATGTTATATTTCTTTCTTTTTTATATATTTCGTGATTCTTCAAAATCAGCATGAGATTTTTAGATATTAATCGGACACCTTATAAATATATTGAAGTATATATATATATGTATATATGCATATAAATTAACTATAATACTCCTTTAAATTGCGTAATTTACTACTAATTATCTTTTATAAATTATTTTATATTTAAATAATTTTATAAAAGTCAATTAGTATTAATAGACTTTTATAAATTATTCAATATTTGAGAGAGGGTGACGTGAAATATCATCCTCTTTCGAAAGAGGAACATTTATATATGCCGCGATTTAATATAATTAAAAAGAGAAAGATTAGAGAAATCGTCGGTTAAACGTACATTTTTGCAGAATTAAAAGATCTTTGCCATACTTTTTAATGCTTTTATCAGCATAACGTTAGATATCGAATTTTTGTCTAATGCATTATCTTGATGTTATCAATATATTCTATTTTAAGTTCTGTCCTTGTATGCTAATGATAGATTTTCTCGTAAACTGAGAATTAACATATTATTCGGCACGCACTGTTAATAATATTTTTGCTGAAAGCTATTTATGGAGATATAATCAATCATACGATATTGTCACACACGATGTTATAATTCATTTATAAACTCGAAATCCTGTTAAATTAGCATCACATATTCTATCTCTATTATAACCATTGAAGATGCCAAACTCGTTAATTAAACCGTGTTTACAAATTGATCGATCGGTAGAAAATCTACAATAAATAGCTAATCTTTTAATATAGATCAGGAAAATATTTATTTTTCGAAAAATGAATAAATTATGAAATTATTAAAGCTCATAAATATTAATCAAATACGATAATGATTTGTTTTTGTTGTCAAACAAATTGGAAATTGATCAACTGCATATAACATTAATTTCTTACTATTTTCAACTGTGTAATTAAGTAGAAACGCTTTGTCGCGTAACAATTGGTGCAGAAACATTTCAATAGGGACAGTTTGAAGAGATCATCCTACATACATGTGTGGATCTCGTCAATTAAATTCAGCATGAGGTTATCGAGAAGTGGCGCATTCTTCGTTCGTTACAGTTAATTGAATTCGTACAGCCGACGCTCTTTTCTGCGTCAATTGAACTTAAATGGTGTAAGCTATAGTTGGGACAAATGGTTCTTTAAAAGTCGTTCCTTTCAATCGATTGCTATACAAATTTTGTTCCCTATTTAAAATATTACGAAGTAATACGCCTGGAACGATAATGATATTTTTTATTATTATACGTATATATATATTTTATTTCGTAGCCATCGAATTTAACTCCTCTAAAGTTTTCAACTTCGCAACTTTTATAATTGAATTTCCACTCAGCTAAATAAATATTTAATATGTTTCAACTTTTTCGTGGAACGTAACGGACCCATAAAAGACTGTGTACACAACATTTAATTATTTTGCAGTTGCTGCAAGCTTTGCAATTGAGTTTCTAAGTATATGCATCATCATGCGAATAATGTATATTATTCCTCGTAAAAGAGAAAAAATACTTCAAAGCTAAATAAAAATGTACAAACAGCTAAAAACACGAAGATAGAATTATTATTAATGTAGCACATTTGTTTCTTTATGGATATTATTAGATAATAAATAAGGATCAGTTGTATCGAGAGCTGTTGTGGAAATGGAAACGGACTTATCGAACAGAAGCCTTCGACACTTTTACCTCGGTGCTCCATCGCTTCGCTGGAGAGCGAAAGCACCGAGAAATCCCCAGAATGCTTCGACGGTTTTAAATCTCGATGCGGACATGTACAAGGCGAGATATACGAGAAGGCGTGCTCTGCTTTTACGATTCACGCCCTACTTTTTATTTGTTCGCAAACTCCCGAAAGGCCTTACGTGTGTTTGCGTTCTTTAAAGGGTAGAATAAACTCTTACCGTAATATTTGTCCTTGAACTTAATTATGCGAATCTAATTTTGAAAATAATTCAGAAAGGAAAATGGCATTTATATCACATATTAAAAAAAAATACATTAACGAATATTGAAATATGCTTTTATAGAGATTTAAAATAAATGAAAATTTGTTTTTTTTTTAATTTATTTGCTGCACATTTGGTATTTTACTTTTATGTTTGATTTTTACTTTGAATTTTAAAAGTGTTTGCCTTTATTTAGTACTCAAATATCGTATTTTATTTCAATGTATAATAGAGGTTGTTGTAATAAACAAATGTGTCATTCGACCCATCTCGAAATAAATTTTTTTTATTTTATAAAGTACGTTATTTTTTTTGTTATTTTTTTCTTGTTATAAAAATATTGGATATTTAAGAGTTTAAAACATTTTTATTATCGCAACTTTTCTTTGAGATATAATAATAAAAGGTAATGATTTTTTTATTTAATACGTTATTTATTCGTCGTAAAGATATATTATTGAGATAGCAATTTTCTGTGATTATTAATAAAACAACTTTAATAATATACATACAAAATAGATATAAACGCAGAATATAAATATATAAAATATGCATTTGTGGAATGATTTTCTACAAATATTTTGGACAAATATTTTCGATAAACATTATATTTAATATTTTTCAATAACATAATATTCTAATGAAATTCTGATTTGAAGAAAAAATCCACAAGGAAAAAAACTCTTATTCAAATGTGCTCACCGAGGTGCTCACTATTCTCTTTGTGAGTAATATCTTTTCTGCGAGGAACAAGTCTGTAAAATTGTGTCACAGATAATCGCTTCAAATTTTTAACCTTTTGAAATAAATTCTATTTTATGTCTTGGAGATAAAACTAGCTTGTCTTGAATTTACACAAAACGCGTGATATGTCAACATACAAGGTTCTTGTTTTAAAGCGTGATAATAATGCCTTTAGAGAAATTTATTTCAATAAAAATTCCTGCGTGACTGACTTTTGTCTATATATTACATCGTAATAATTCATTTGTACAATTTTCAAAACATTTTGATATGTTTTAATATCTAGTCAACTGATCATTGTGGACCAATATAGTTTTTTTCGCACCGATTTGGTTGGATTTTCTATTAAAAACTAAATTAATTTATTGGATGTCGATATCTTTTCATTTATATAACATTGAATATGTTTATCAATATTGTTCAATATTTTTTTGATAAATATTACTGTTTGCCGATCATAAAAAAATATTGCTGAATAAACAAAACTGGATAAATATACAATTAATATTATCTAAATATAAATACATTTTCGAAAACATATTCAAAAACTTGCTAACATCTGCATTAACTGTTACGAACGGATGTTGCCTTCCTGTTATCGACACCTCGCTCGTATCGAAGATAAAGTATCTGCTTAGTATGTTCAGTGAAGTATCGTTACACTTTGACTCATGGAGATGTGTGGTTAAAAAAACTTTGGTATTAAATATTATTCTATACTGTATAAATAATACAATATCGCAATGTGTTTGTTTCTATCATATGATACAAGCTTCTCGCCTTTTTATTTATATCATTTTAACAGATCTACTTTTAATTAATTCTAAATATACATTGAATGTTTTGATCATATAACTATTTATTTGTTGATATATATATTCATTAAAAAATTATGTTGTGCTAATCAAATTTTGACAAACAACACAATTTTTTAATGAAAAAGTAAGAAAGTTTTTGTTCATCACATATCAACAAAATAAATGATTATTAGTATTATTACGTATCAAACATTTCTCTCAGTATAAGTATATATCCATATACACATACATATATACATATACATATATAAATTTAGAAACGTCTATCTGTTATTATTTTATAAAATATGAATTTATAAAATTGTTTACGCATGAAATACCTAACGTTAGCTTTCATGCTCTTAATCTATTATTATTGATTTAATCGTAAAACCTTTGGCTTCTGTGCAAAAATCTAAACTTATATAAGAAATAATTTATTGCGGTTATCGATACCCTCTTGAAATACTGATGTGCCATACATAAAAGACGGAACTAAGTGATTCACTCGTGTCACATTAGAATATCAATCACATCGAGCAACGGCACAGCGGGCACCGCCTTTCGTAGATCAGCGACGCTGCAGGCATAAGAGATGCCTAACGTGATATTGCATGGTCTCCAGTTCAGCCATTTGATCCTTTCGCTGATATTTGTGCAAAGATATACGTCGTCTGTGACTAATGTGATGAACGGATCGTTGAGACCCACAAACGCCGTACCACGTTTGCTCAATGGATCGTAGATGACTTTCCAATAGAACTTGGGTACAGACATGACTGCGCCTTCGGCGAGATATACGGGTTGCTGTTTATTATGAATGTCTTCCATGGTCATCTGACCGTGCACTCCCGTGTAAACGTCGAGATCCAAACGGCGGCTGGCGGCGAAGCGTCTGACGCTGATCTCCAGGGAATTCCAATTACCAGCGTTAAAAGTCTGCCACTGAGGCGCGGTATTCAAGTACCAAAAGGTTGACCTCTGCTGGCTGCCGTAGACGAAATCCGCTTTGGCTACTATATGTCCGCGGGAAAGAAATTGCAGCGATTTCTTCAATCGTTCTTCAGCCAACTTGGTCGACTTCAGGATTCTGCCGAAGATATCTAACTGAGTTTCGAATTTATACAGATAGTCTATATTTATTCTGGGATAAAATTTTCCCGCTAGGAACTTGGGCGGTCTGAAACATACAATCAGTCGTATAAATGATTTTTTTTATTTAATGCAAGAGAAATTCCTTTGAACGACGCTTCGCAATTCTGCTGTAATTTACGAAGAAATTAAATTACATTATATATATATATATATATATATATATATATATAAGTATGGAAACATAATCATTCTATTGATAAATGGATGATTTTTCTGATTATCCAAATATTAATAAATATTAATGTATACAGTAAAAAACATTTTGTATTTGTATTGGAAACAATCCACTCAAGTCTGTTAAAATTTTTTGTTAAATTTTTAACACATTTGAGTGTTAATTTAACATGTAATGCTATTTAAATATTTTGTGTTAAATTGATGTTCAACATTTCTTAGTATCAAATAACACAATTTATGGGTAAATGACAAATATTACAAAACTAAAATGTTTTAAAACGTTAATTCTAAGATAAATAAATAAAATACATATTAACATATCATAAACGTTAATTGTACTGAAAAATATTCTTTTACAATTTGTTTATAAATTATGTCAATGTTATATATATTTATTGTGTTAATTTTTTTATATAATGCAATAATTGTGTTACTTTCTAATATATTCATCTTATGTTAAATCAACACAAAAATTTGAGTGGACCGTTTGGGATACGTCAAATGTGTTAAATTTAACACAAATTTTTCAACTGTGTTATTAATTTGAAATTAAACTATTTATATATTTAATTTATATATTTATATATATATTTAATTTGTTTCAACTTTTCTTAAAATTTGAACAATTATTTCATTCAAAGATCTTACAAAAGGAAAAACTGAATAAAGACTCGATCAGTTATTGCAAGACCTCACCTGGGATAGCCCCTTTGATAACTTTCGATCATTTTCGTCATCATGAACTTCGTGTAGTACGTCATATATGTCTTCTCGTCGCGGCATAATTCAATAGTGCGGATGAAGATGCCGTTCACGTTGAAACCAATCTCAATAGGGCTGTGTCTGCCGAAGCAAGGCGACGTGCTCGTATATTCAGCATGGTGCTCGGGATGAGATTTGCAAACTAGAGACGAGATATACTGGTGAACGCCTTTCACATCAAACACCTTATCTCTTATGCAAACTGCTTCGACCTCTTTGCCCCAACTTCTGTTTTGGAAGTAATTATTTTTGCCTGGGCATGCCAGATAAATGGAGTCACCCGCGGATATCCTGAGTGTCCCATCATCGTTATCCGGATACCAGATGGTCGCATTCTTGCCGACCTGTTTTAGGAGCAATGGTTCAGGCTCCTTAAGATCGCCAATTTTGTACTGTACAGATATTGTGCAGCTGATACCTAAAGTTCGTTAATGTGACGATAAAACCAATTTCGTGAACGTTTGACGATAAAATTGTAAAATAAACAGATGGTTTACCAGTGCTAATTGGGCTAGCAATTGCCCAAATGATATGACACGCAAGAAACGGAATGACCACCAACATGTTTGAATGATTGCACATGGTCAACTACAACGCATTTGTTACTCTCGTTTATTTTATACTAGTCGATTAATGATAAATTCCTGTAAAAGATAATATACATCAATAAGAGATAATCTTGAACAAAATGTTGATTTGACTATCAGTAGACCTGTAAGATAACTTACAAGTCACGTTTCCTTCCATAAAGACGTTGTTGAGATGTGAATGCCAGATAAAACTTTTGGATAAAAAGTAGGAAAAAAATTAATATCTGTGTCAATTTAAGAAATATTTGTCATGAAGCAATGCATGCGTATGAATAATGATAAAAATATCATCTTCTTTTCTTCGTACTTAGTTTCTTGAGATTTTATACGATTTTAATAAGAGTTAAGAGAAAAAAAAAGAAAAAATTATATCAAAAAGCAATCTACTAGATACCTAATGTTTAATATTTTTTAATTGTTATAATATTGGCTCGGGGAAAAAGTTTCTTCATATTAAAAAAATTTTTTTTACAAAAGTTTTTCATTTGTTGCAAAATTTTCGTTACAATTATATCATTCGCTAGAGTAAAATTTCAGCTTTAAGAATTTGTTTTTAAAATTGCGGTATGATGATTTTTATCAGAGTTATGAGCAATCAAAGTCAGAATGCTCCTTTACTTAACTCGCAAATAATTCAGGAACAAAAAAATCATAGGAACATTAAAAATAAATGATTTTGTAGGGAAAGTTTCAAGCTTTCACGATAGGTCAAAAGTTTTCGTAAATTTTTTAGGCACGTGAGAGACTCCCAAAGTGAAAAGAAAATTTTTCATCTTTTTCAGCTCGTAGTTTTTTAAATGTAAAAATTACCAAATTCACAGAAATTCAAAAAATATAGTAGCCTTTCGAAAGCAGAGATTTCAAGCTTTAAAACCCTTTTTTTTTTTAATTTAAATTTCATTCATTTTTGACAAAGATATTGCATGTACAATTTTGAATTAAAAAATACGAAGAAACTTTTTCCCTGACAATATTATTCATATTATTAAACATATTATTAAACAAACATTTTTGAACAACTGAAATTCAAGATAACAATTACTAATCTAAAGTGTTTTATCTGGTAAATTTTTTTTTCAAAATTAAAAAATATGGAAAGTAATAGAAATTAACTGTCATATTGCTTCTCATCGCATTGAATGTGTTAATATATTCTATATAAAAAGTTATTACATATCATACCAATTTAACGAAAAAAGGGATAAGAATAAAATATTTAAATTATGGAAAGTAATAGAAATTAACTGTCATATTGCTTCTCATCGCATTGAATGTTTTAATATATTCTATACAAAAAGTTATTACATATCATACCAATTTAACGAAAAAAGGGATAAGAATAAAATATTTAAATTTATAAAAGTAATAAATTTTAAACTAATAGTTGGAAAGAAGGATCGAAAAATACTGATGATCACATTACATGAGGGACATACAATTTAAGAGATTTGCCATATAAAGCTTTAACGTAAAAGAAATAAAAAATTGATTAATTTTTACAAATCTATATTGAAATTTACAATAGCATGTGAATATATGATATATTATGACATTGTTAGCTCTTTTTAAGAATATAAAAATGTCTCCCTTTACTTATGGTGTATTCAACTAAAAACCATTTTTAAAGTTTCAAAATATTCAGCATTTATATTATCATAAATAATATACGTAACGTTGATCATTAGTTTTACTATTGCAAAATCTAGCTACAAGCAATAAATGACTCGCAGTGGTAATATATAGAGGAAGAGAACACGTAATATCTGCACGACGGCGCGGCTTAAGTTTAACAGAGCCATCGAGGTAGACGAGTAACTGCAGTATTTATATACTGCGTTTCGGTTAGCCGTAGCATATATGATTTGTACGTGTTGATAAGAGTAACTACAGAGAAATTGTGTATGGAGTAAGAGCGACTAAATAGTCTGATGAGGATTGTCGACATAAAAGGGAGTATTTCAGCGGGTTAAACGAACCTTTCTGAATGCTTCTGTTCTAGCTCTGGAAACGTTATTTATTCCTGACTTTCACTAACAATCCTATTTAGTGGTTTCAATTTCCCATCCCTCTCTTTTCCTTGTAGTTGGGCATAGCTATTACGTCTACGTGCCTCCAATACCGCGAAAATGAACGAGGTATAGAGATAGAATGTTAATGTCGAGCAAACGTATATCTTCATGATGTAGTTCGGTATCGAATGCAGCTTCTGCATCCATAAACAAGTGTCCAATTACGGTAGATCTGAAATTCCTCGAAGAGAAAAGCTTGTTTATTAACCGAATGTTTAAAAACCTCTTATAATATATTAATGTTCGCGACTTATTTCAAGTAAAAGATATCGTAGAAAAGTAGTCATATATAATTACAAAATGGATTATAAGACGTGGCATTATTACACATCTATATATCCGGTAAAGTTACTAATCTAATGTATAAAATGTATGCGCTTACTTTATGACTATGCTATATAAAAATCTTATTGACAATGAGAGAGATAAATATTTATTTCTCGAAATAAATCAATTATAAAAAAACAGTTAAAGATATAAAGGAAAAATATTGATATAACATATTTTTTATTTCCAATATTTTATTTCACAGTATGTATAAGTCGCACATACTTGATTGCACAACGTACAAATTTCTTGATTAATGAACTTATAGATTATAAATTAGCAATTTGAATGCAACATTTTAATTATATTCAATGATGTTATGTTCGGTTAAGTTATACTTTAGTGTGAACAACATGCTATCCTAGCAGATTTACTTAACAATTTAAGCGTATATCGATTTGATGTCGTAATGACCGTTTTGAAAAGCAGAATTCTGCATGAAACTTGAACGCTTGTATCAGTGATGTCTACCCTTCAATGTAACTTGTTAACGACAAAAGCCAAAGTTCAATTACGATCGATTTGAAGTTTAATTTACAATGACCAGAAGGTTAAATAGAGTCATATTTGATGATACGGTGGGAACTAGTACACTAGTAATCTGTACCTATGAACGCTCTTTGAATGAAGTTTTATTTTTATATATAATATCGAATTAACTTAATTAAGAAGATATTTGATAAAATTTTTGTAAAATTTTTGACGACGCAACTCAATTCGTCATTTGTGTTTACTTCATTATACAGATTATTAAAAGAATTCTTAAGAATATGAAGTCATATATGGCATATCTGTCTAAATACATGTATGTAGAAATAAAAAAAAAAGAAATCTCGCATATGAATTCCTTTTCAAGCGGAAAATTGATTTTGAATTTAGGTCGCAGTAATGTTTGACCTCTTCTGGAAACTGACACGAGAAGTCAATAGCTTTTCATAAAAGGCGGATTACGCTTTCGTGCGAATTGCTTTATGAAGGCCTTAAGGCACTCAAGAGCCGTCTTGCAAGAGAGCTTTTAACAACGAAAAACGGAGGATGATGTATTTAGTAACTCGTTCGCGAGTATATATCGTAGATGACGACCTATACATGTATGTGTATAGAATTTACATAAGCATGTTTTTAAAAGACTGCATTACGTTGTTTATTTTATCTTGAGATTGTATAAAAAAAATGCAATAAGTTGAAAGCTTTTTAAATGCACGATATACATCCATAATAATATAATCTTTATTAAAAAAGATATGAATATATAAACATGCAAATACAAAATGAAAAATTTATATGATATTATTTCATCTTACGTTAAAAACAGTTTATAGCTGAACATAAATATTTAATTTTTATGACTTTGAGTGGGAACTTTATCAATTTCTTACTTTCTATCTATTATTATATGTAAATACATCACTACATTAAATATCTAAAAGAATAATAAATACAATACATTCACGCTATCGATCGAACATAAATAAATGATTTCAGACATATACAATAATTTATTTTTATTTATTTTATAATTTTTATTATAAATAACATTTCAATTATTCGTTAAATTATTGATTATAACATTTTTATTAAATGTGTCCGGTATTATATATTATATATTACGATTTATTATTATGAAAACATACAGAATATTTAAAATATTAATATAATATTAATAGAAAAGTTATTATATTAATAGTTTGATAATAATGAAATAAATTTACAAAATAAAAAATTAATTTATGACGTGCTAAATTCTGGCGATTTAATTTTAAAGAATTATGAAATTAAAAAAATATTAATTACACTAATTATTGCTTCAATAATTAATAATTGACTAGTTATTGCCAGCTAGTTATTATTTCAATAACAAATATCTCTATATGGCTTGATAATCGAATTGATAAAACTGTACAAAATAAAGAAAATCCAGGCTGAGATTCTATTTTCGGCAATAAGTCCTTTGTAATATTTTAAGATGCTTATTAGCAATATATATATTAGCATTATTATTAAATTAACAATCAATGTAATTTGCGATATTATTTTTAGCTTCAGTTTATGAGTGCGTTTTAAGCCTGACAAATTGAATTGGCGAGTTTTACAGAACTGAAAAATGTATTAAAGTATATGTATACACATTACCAAGCATCAAAATTGCTTCGACCAAAAATAGGATTTTTATTTGATTTATTTTTATTGGTCTAATTTTCACTTATAATCTAAAAATTATACTCTTACATTTTATGAACAAATCGCTAGTCTTTAAATATTGTAGTTACATAGACGTCTGAAAATAATAGCCCATTTATATCGACCGATTACGTATCTAATAAAAAATAATGTAGCTATTTGAACATCGAAACAAAAATAATACAGAAAGAAAATTGAAAGTACTTACGGCGTTTCAAAATAAACGAAGCGTATTACTATGCAAGTATAAACAAAACACAAACGAGATTTTGTGCGATTTATTTCACTATTGGAACAATTTATGTAAGTTAGATATGATGGTGCATCATTATCATGCAAACCGCAAGGATAGATGCTTGTGTGAAATGCTATACGCACGACATTCTCCATTGTGGGTTTTCACGAATTCCATGAATGCATGCGTGGTTATCATTCGATGGATAACCGAGACCGCTATCGAGTTTAACCCTTAAATACAGAACTGATCATATGCCCTACTCATGCACACACAGACGCCTGTCTCAGATAGATTATCTTCTTTATATGGTACTATATATCCAACAGTATACAACATCAATATCTGGAAATTTGATCTATCAATAACCGTGTATGTGTGTGTGCGTGTGTTTTCCTGTGTGTGTAGAATGTGTTTTACTCTGTGTATATACTGTGTGTTGCTATGTGTTTATGATTTAAAAATAAACATCCAGATATTTTAAATATAAACATGAAATATTTCGTTCTTGTTGCTTCTAATCTATTAGAATTGATATTGAATGTTTTTATTTTAAGCTATTGGCATTTGTCACGATATTAATTTATTTTTATATCAAATCTATGAAAAGAAATAAATCGGTAAAGATAGCGGCTGTCAGCTATTTTTTTTAACAGTGTAGCTATCAATGCTTTTAAGAAATAATTAT
The DNA here is from genome assembly GCF_001594075.2 of Trachymyrmex cornetzi. Taxonomy (NCBI): domain Eukaryota; kingdom Metazoa; phylum Arthropoda; class Insecta; order Hymenoptera; family Formicidae; genus Trachymyrmex; species Trachymyrmex cornetzi. The sequence goes on along the minus strand of NW_017299871.1, from coordinate 14,909 downwards.
ACTTTATTGGAATATTGTTTGTTATTGTTTGTTTCACATATTATAAGGAAAGTAAGTACAATGGATTTAAAATATAAAAGCGTTTTATATTTAGCAACGAAAAATTTTATATTTATTAATACTACAAATATCTTATTACATCAAAATTATGAATTTATATTAGAATTATTACTAAAACATTTTACCATTTTCTGATCTTACGAGATTTCAATATTTCAACGAACTATGACCTTATTGATTATATTGACATTTCCCTCTTTTCTAGATTTTCTTATATTAATGTAAAAAGCCCTGTAAAATTTACATGTAGATATAAAATGTGCAGATGCAAAATTAGTATATGCATGCGTAAGAAAAATGGAGAGTCACAGCGCACGCGACATTTAAAAATGGCGTTAGGTCACCAGAAGGACGTAACCTTGGTCTATAAAGTGATGTCAAAGAAATCTCAAGATATTAATCCTTTAATACCGGAACTTCATTTTACAAAATGTCCTTAAACTTCAACATTCGTTGAAATTTGTTAATATCCAAATACATAATTTTTACAGTTATTTTATACTTATACTTGTATTTATAATATTTTATTTTTATATCTATATTTTAATTTTAGTCGATTCTGCAATTATATTTTGTAAACGAAAGAGTAAATTAAAATTTAAACTAACTATTTAAAGAACTAAGGTCTCTATTACTTAATTATGCGCGGCATTACGAAAAATTGAAAACGTATAGAAAACTTTTTCTAATAAAATCCATTACTCTTTTCAAGTATATTTTGCAGGTATTAAATATTAGGTATTTAGTAGTTTGCGTTTATTGGAGTAAGCTTTTTATCCGATTTCCTAGTCATCAGACAATGTGCATAATTCGTACTCAACAACCATGCTGCGAGTATAATTATTATTGTTGACGCCCGCATTGTTGCAGAGGACCATTCAGCGTCGTTCGGAAATGCATTCACCGTCACACCGGGCAAATTTTTGCCGTAAAAATCGTTGATGTGGCGAAATTCACCTCTAGTCCTGGGCTCAGTACTGCGGGTGAGTATACATATTGTATAAGAATGACGTAGGTACACACACAAAGAAGATAAAGAAATATCCGGAGGTGTTTCTTCCCGATTTCGAGTTTCTCACGTTTGAGCAGTTTAATAAAAAGCGCAGATTTTTCATGCATTATGTATAATGTACATTTAAACATCGAGCAGTCAATTGAAGTTGATAAATATATTTAATAAAATATCTCTCCGAAACTTTAAAATATCAGATAAAATATTTTCGAGAAACAAGAGTATAGATATTTTTATAACATTAAGAGGTCATTTTGAGATACATGACTTTTGTAATCTGCGATCAATATTGAGGTGCTTTAATTTGGCACATTTTAATTTGAAAATGCTTTAATTAGTAACATTGCTTTTATATATTTTATAATTCTTGTAATATTCGGACACACACACACACACACACACACACACACACAGAAACAAATAAATCGATTTAAATTTTACTGAGTTATTTCTCCATTACACAAAGAGTCCATTACACAAAATAGTCTCTCATGTATTGAACTGTTTTATACATTCAAGTTTATCCAAATAAAGGGGAGACCATTCCTATCGATTTGTAAATACCCTTCCATTAATTTCTATCGTGTTTTCGAAGCAAGGCTATACTTCCCTATCCGTCCACCTACTGACAACATACGCTGCTTTCCCCAATGCTACCGACTGACTAAACATAGGTTCGAGTTGTGAATCGACGCAAACGCCATTGTGCAATTGAATGGAAAGGCGGACCATTGTCGCCGCGCACATTTTTCGGGGATTTAACCCAACGTCGACAGGTCTAAATGAAATATACGAGGAGAATGCATTGTTTAAAAACCAGTTTTTTCTAATAAAGCGCCTTTTTTCCGGAAATGAGAGTAATATTTAATTTTTGCTGATAGCAGGAAACTGGTGAACCAGGTGTGAACATACTATGAGCTCACTAACAGATAGGCCATAGCTGAGCAGAGAAAACGACTCTGGAACGATATTTTTCATGTAATTTCTAAATTCCCTATAGCATTACTGCAATAAATCAGAAAAAAGAGACTAAAAACATCTCCCATAAATGCATCATATGTATATTAATAATGAAACAGATGTTCATTTAAGGTACCATATGGAATCTCTTCGGGATTATATGGACTTCACGTGGAAATATTCGGAAACATATGCGAACAGAGTATAATATTTCGTTCCTATTCGTGAAACATAATTTTGCGTATGAAGCAAGATGTTTCATTTCGCTAGATGTCGTAAAATATTAGTTTTCTTGTTCACTCTTTGTTGTCATTTTTTTCCCTCTTTTTTTATGATTACTTTCTTTCTCATTTCCATCATACATATTACTTGATCAAAGTTAAGATTAAATATTTAAATATTTTAATTATTTGATATTACATTTTTTGCTAAATTATATTTACTAACAATATCTAAAAATTTTTTAATTAGAAATTAAACCGTATTACCGAACTAATTTGCAAATAGAAAGTACAATTTTATTCTTTAGTTTTAGATGAAGTTTATATTAATGAGATTTTAATTTAGTACTTAGTTGCAAAGATATTTAATTACGAAGTTGTAAAATAGCTGCATGTATAATTTAGTGATAAGTTTTGCAAGAGTTCATATTGCTGTTTTTATTAATCGAACAATTTATCAATGGAAGATTCATTGATGAATTTCGTTGTTCTTTACATTTATATGCGTCAAAATTTTATAATTTACTAATTTGAAATTAATTAACTTACTTTTAGAGAAATGTATTAAATTATTTAAAACATGTAATTTGTTAAATAATTTTTATGTTGTTTTACAAGTTCGCACACTAAATGTTTTAATGTTATTAAATAAGTCTTTGTTTAAAATTATTGCAAATAGTTTTTTATTTTTTTTATGGTAAAATTTTTTTTTATACGACTAAAAGATATAAGCTATTCCGTTGCAGTCGATTTTAGTTTTGTTATTCGTAACTTTGACTACAGATTTCATTGCAGTTGAATGCAGATACGGCATCGAAATTGACTAATAAAAACTGGGAAACGAAGTTTTTTCACATTCAATCCAGATTCAGTATCTATAGTTTCGTTTAACTAGAATAAGATTAAAATTATCTATTCTGATTTTATAGGCATCTATATACAAAGTATTTATTTTCTTTAAATTTTTCGATATAAATAGATTATGATAGAAAATTTACATAATTTTATACATTCGCGTAAAGTAATATAATTTGTATAATAATATTAATTTCTTGTATAAGTTGACAATACTGAAATTTTAGTTTATGATAATACACACACGTGTATGCATTTTACAAATAAAGTATGTTTTTATTAAAAAATTTTTTGACATTATTTCTTGTTATAAATCTTTAAAAATCTCAAAGTTTTTGACATTTTCGTAACAAAATGGATTGCGTTAAGAATCTCTCTAGTAAAGCAAAATTTGTTTAAAACAATTTGAACCATGTTTAGTCAGTGATTTTAATCTCCATGATGTATAATGCGTGAAAGCCACCTGCTGCGTTAAATCTACGTTTCATATGTTTTAGATTTGAAACGAGAAGCTACAATATGCCATATGTTGAAACATCCACATATTGTGGAACTCCTCGAAACTTACAGCTCCGAGGGCATGCTATACATGGTATTTGAATAGTAAGTATGCAAAAACGTATATATTTTATATTTTGAGAAACATATTTCTTTATTTAGCTCATCAACAAATTTAATTGTAATTTGACAAAAACAAATTGATAGAAACAAACTTATTCTACTTAATGTGCAACATTTATCTAATTACAATATTTTATCTAATAATAAATTTAGATACAGTAACCTCTAGTCTTACAAAATTAAAACTGTAAAAAATAACTATATAAACTATTATAGTTATATTCTTTCAATCATGAACTTTCAACGAGTCTTTTTTTAGAAATGCAACTTTTCGAAAGGCGTCAATCTCGTCCTTTATATGCCAACAAGTCTACTCTCTCATTTTCCTACTTACTACCTCGTAATTACTACCTTCAGGCTAATGAAACGTTATGCTTGTAACATATGAAATGGGAAAGCATTACGTTCGAAAATGAGAGACTCGGCAAAATAAATACGTGCATGACGTTTCCTTAACGGCTCTATCTTTACTCAGGAAAAGCACGTTTTCCATTTAGTTGTTTGCTATCTATTATAACGTTCTACTATAGTTCGCTATAATTGGATACACACATCCGAGGTGCTCTCGAAATAATCTACGCTATCGGATAAGATAGCTATGGTTTTTAATAGACTCGGTGCTCAAGGCGTTTTTAACGAGACTATTTAAATAATATGACACTCAACCACACTTCGTTATTTCCTTTAGTTTAATGGGATATTATTTATGTCATAAAAAATTCTTATTCAATGACAACATTATCAATATGACACGATTAGATATACAAATATCATTTTAATCAATAATTTTATGTGAATTAATTAAGCGTTGTGAATGTTATGTTATATTTGATCATAATCGATATACATGCAGATAAATAAGTATCAATTAAATAATTTAAAAATGATTCATGAATAATTAAAACAAATAGGAATCAAAGAACAAGAAAAATATTCAAATTAAAACGGATCCATTTACCGCATCACCGGATATTCCTATTTCAATATTCCATTTCTTTTTCAGTATGGACGGCTCTGATTTATGCTTCGAGGTCGTAAGACGAGCAACTGCTGGATTCGTATACAGTGAAGCAGTTGCAAGGTAAGAAATTCATTATATCTATCATCGCGCAATGAGCACACTGTGCGAACGTCGCGAATCCACAGCAGACAGTATATCCATTTAAACATTATCCGCTAAAGCTAAGACATCGTTTACTTTGGATGTAGTACGATACGCTGGCATTATGTCGCATGAATACATAATATTCTGTATTGTTCCGTCCTAAAATTTCCAGGAGCTTCAGCCAATAGTGGCTATATTAAATTTATCTTTTATTACTCATATTTTTTCAAAACAATTCAGACATGTAAAAAATATCTGAAAGATTTGTAGAGTATTGTTCTCATTGAAATACAATTACCGCATAATAACATCTAGATTTAATATGGTGCTCCTATACGATGAAAATTACTTTAATCTGTTTATTAATCTTGTTAAGGCGATACCTTCAAGATGAAAGAAATTTGATAAATTAATTGTTTTCATCGAGTCACTTGGAACTTGGAGTACTGAAACGTGATTACCTTTTGTATGTTACACTCGATATAATGCAAACGGATTCTCTCTCTCGAGTCTCCCTGGAGCGTAATAAATCTCTGTCTCGATAAATCCTTGACTGCGATCCATTACATTCGCTATACTCGTTCATGTCACGCTTGAAATAACAGTAGTCTTCACCTCGAGAGGATCCTATTAAAACTGTTCACAAATATGTCTTATATTTTTGACACTGAAGAATTATTAGATAATAAGTCATGTTTAATATAGTATCTCTGATAGAAACTACTAAATATTAGTCTTCACCTCGAGAGGATCCTATTAAAACTGTTCACAAATATGTCTTATATTTTTGACACTATGAAGAATTATTAGATAATAAGTCATGTTTAATATAGTATCTCTGATAGAAACTACTAAATGATATCTGATTATAAAAGAAAGATATACATTGCAAATCATTTTCATGCGTTTAAGTACTTAGCAAATACCTATGTATTCCCCCAGGATTAGATATGATATGTAATCTCGATGATATAAATTACACACGAAATAATACCTGATCATAAGAGGAATATATACATTTTAAACCGTTTTCACATGTTTAAATATACTTAGGAAATATCTATACATATATATTTTCTATATTTAAACGTATAGATATTTTATATCTATATATTCCCCCAGGCTCAGATATAAATCATCCTTTTCAAATCTTTACTTTCTTTTGTCTGAAAAACATGCTTTTTTGTTGTTCAAATTTCTCAGAATCAAAGACTTTATATTAATATTACATATCAGATTCACAAACGTTATATATTCACTGCATATAGATATCTTACATTACAACGCGCTCAAAAGATCGATCTCAAAGTCTTTGATTGATATGGTAAAATTACAATGAACATAGTGTAGTAAATAACTGCCTTGTTTTTGTCTGTGCAGTATTTCATATTTTGCATCGTCTTCTGGCAGTACACTGTGCCATCAATATCTTGTTTTTATTTTAGACCGTATTTCCTTTTTGCATACTTTGTAAAAAATACTAGTGATAATGTCAAGAGTCAGTTAGAAAGGGTTTTATACCGTATACAACTGCATGAAGAATGTTACTCCAAAACGTATATTTATCTATTAATTAAATTTAAGTAACATGATTTTGATCCTTCCGTTTGATGTGGTTTTATTTAATAACTCACAAATACAATTAAAAATAACATTGTTAATATAGTTTATTACGTTTACTTGTTTATAACATAAATAAATTTGAAATTTGGATTTGTATGTATATTATCTAGTATCTTGGCTCTTTATTTATTGAATGAATTTATTAAAACTTCGTGTCATAAAATCACTACATGCTGTAACGAGGCATGCCTTAATCGCTGTATTTAAATTCTCAAAAAGAACTGGTTCTCTCTCACGCTCAAATGCTTCTCCCGTGCGGCCTTCGCTATTGTTCTCGGCTGAGGGCGTACTTTCGTGACGTGTTCAGGGAGAGGTATGGTGTTAACGCCGGTACCTAAGAAAACTGCATTTTCTTTTGCAGTCACTACATGCGACAGATCCTCGAAGCATTGCGTTACTGCCATGAGAATGACATTATTCATCGTGACCTGAAGCCGCAGTGCGCCCTCCTGGCTGGCAAGGAAAATTCCGCCCCGGTGAAGCTGCGCGGTTTCGGCGTTGCCGTGCAACTCCCGACCTCGCAATCTAATGGCGTTGGTATGTTCATACCTTCTTCTAATTCACTTATGTTTTCTTTACGCGATCTATTTTACATGGCGTAGAGATTCACATCGAAAGTCGTGCGACCTCAGCTCTGGGATGCCCGACCTCCATTATTAATGATTCTCTATCAACTTCCAACAAAGTTCTATATACGTGACATATACGACCATTATCATATAAAAATAACTCTATTAGTTTGAAAAATGGCTTTAAGCCAGCGTCTATTAAATATACGTACCTTTTAAATTTAGTTAAATAAAAAAAATTCGGAAAAAAGTTGTAAGTAAAGTTTTAATGTTGAAAATTAATTTCGAAAATATTGAGTTTAATGTTTAAGATATTGAACGCGATTACAAAATAATTACAATACAGTTTTGATAAAATAATAATTTTTAATTTTTATAAATTAATTTTTTATCCGTTTTTTTTTATTTCTATTTTTTCAATAAATATTAATTGTCATATCGAAATTTAATTAAATTTAAACTGCTTGAAAATATTGATTGCATCTGAAAATCTCTTCATTTTTTATAAAAATATCAAATCTGTAATTTCTTACGTAGAGTAGAATTTTCTAGATGCTTGAGAAATACTTGCATGTCTTACTTATTATAATAAAATATTTTTATATTAATGAAAATAACATGAGTAAGGTATATAACATTATTACTGTCATAGTTGAAGAAAGTCAACTTTGTAAAATTAATTTTCGCAAAGTTTGCTTGTACATTTTGAATTAGTTTGCTCAAAATATCTCATCGACAAAAAATATTATTTCGAGAGATTTTTTTGTTATTCCAATATGTTGAAAAGACATATCGATCAAGTCATGGTAACAAAAACATCACTTGAAACGTCACTTGAACTGAAGTATAAAATCGTCGAGACGTAAAAGAGAATTTACTTGGGCTATGCAAATGCCCCAAACACTTTATATTTCCTTCTATTCCGTGACATAGTTCACGAGAGCTGACGTCGTGCTGCTTTTAGCGCGACAGCATTAAAATTACTAAATTTTTCATAATATTTTTAAGTGGTGTCGGCGCTAGGCGAGAAGCGAAAATAGGACAACATTGACGTTATTAAGAACGATGAATAGGGAGATTACATCTCGAAATATTCATAACTTTATTGCCTCGTGATTAATAGCTTTCATAGACAGCAATACGATGGCTTTTCTACAATCATTCATAATATAACAAAATTTTACTTAATAGAACTTTTTACAAATATCACAATATATATGTATATTTAAATGCTGTGTAAATTGTGTATATGTAAATTGTGATATTTTATAAGAAAATATAAATTTAAAAATAAATCTTCTCTAAAATTTCACCTGACCTGGCGCCAATACTACTTATATTTAGCAAAATGTGCGCTGACGTAAATTATATTTACGCGTAATATAATTATACGCTTATTCCATCTGCAAACTGGCTGAGAGGCACTATTCAATGCTCATACATCTATATTATCGAGACTCTATATATCTAGGTATTTATGTCTATTTTGCTGGTATACACGAAGTGAAATACGTCATCAGATGATACATTAATTTTACATTAATTATTTAAACTTTTTTAACGTTAATCGAGTTAAGCTCATGTATATACAAGTGTATGTACATACAATGAATTTTGCGTCACAGCAAATTATTCGACACGTTCCTTAAACATGAAAATACATTTAGGATCCACAAATTTATGATTAAACTGTTTAATCATATATGTATTTGTGATAATTTATTAACTTTTTATATTATATAGAAAGTTTTTTAAATATAATAATACATTTCTATTCAGTACCTTTATAAAGTTTTATTTTTTTATGTTGAAAAAGCTTTTATGTGTAAAATTAAATATGTATAAATAATATATAATTTTGGAATAATACCTTTAATTCAAGTTAAGTGATTGCATTATGCATACATTCCAACTAAATTATTATTTATAAGCGTTATACAATTTATATACGCTTAACCTATTTTCGCGTAGCGATCTCTTTCGCATTAATATTTTTTGAAGGCTAGTGGACTATAAAAGATCAAGGCTATCTCACAACGAGAACATCGTTAGTCCAAAAATCCAATATTATTACACCAAAGTGTTAAAAAAATTTATTGATACAGGATATCGTTGATTTTATTTTATTACGAGAGAAAGTGGTAGATTTTGTAAAGTCATTTACGCTTTAATTATCTATTTATATCTACATTTATCATTGAAGGGGTTTACATGTCTCTGTCTAAGAAGTTAATTTTATATTGCCGACCTGTTGGTATTCAACCGAATTCATTATGACTAATTCAAACGAGTGTCATTTAACTGTGCTGCTTCTTTTTCATTTATAGCACTATAAAGAGTTTTCAAATATTCAGTGGCAAAAGGCAAAACATATCCCCAGATATATGGCATTATTGCCGGGGATGTGTGTCAACGCATCTTTGACTCAAGGTTGATTAAGTTTTTGTGGAATAAATTATAATTATTATCTCCTGGGGAAAGTTCTTTTTACATGTTACAATGTACGACATCATTTCCAATTAAGATCTGACTTAATAACCCTCACAACGCAGTGCGATAGTAATATTAACGGTCGAATGAGGGCAAAAAAATCTATAAAAAGTGCATTGAATATTGCCTCCTCAGAGTTTGTAATTCAAATTTTTATCTTTTTTCTATTCTTTTTCCTTTTTTTCGTACCGATACAATGTGTTCCTGGCTCTCATCAAGCGTCACTTCAAAGACACTCGGTGTTTTTGTATCGTCTCTCTTTTGAATGCCCTACTCTGCGATTATTGGCTGGCTTGGTCGATGATTGGCAAATCACATTCAAAAAATTTCTCGGTGTTCAATGTGCACAATGCAACAGCTTTTATCGGATTTCTTCCCTATTGACGATCGTGATGCTCTCTTCTCTGATCAGCCGTAATCGATTGATGTCTATGCATTTTTTTTTATAATCTTTCGCTGCTTCGATATCGCATGGTTCCATTTGTAGATGCTCTTGTTGTTAGCGACACTTGTAGATATTCTAGACTGTACTGCTACGTCTTGGACTAATTTTAGACTTCCTTTGCGTGATCAGCGCAATTATTGTTGTCGTGCGTCTCCAAGTGATTTATTTCATTAGTAGCCATGCGATATTAAAGAAGCGTTTTCAATTATGAAGAAAATTAGGAAATCATCTTTCGCCATCCTGCATAATTACGTTATGTTAATGCTGACAATCGATATTGGAATCGCATTATCGATTTTATAATAGCACCAGCATCGCGTTACATCGTATCGCCGTTAAGAGCTGTTGATAGAACACACGTTATCCGTTGATTTCTTACTTTCGTTCTACTTATTTTATACTTAATATTTAATCAGGGTTAACATTTAATCGAAGTTAGAGGGTTAATAATAGCATGGCATTATCAAAAAGGACATAGAACAACACAATGAATGAATAAATAACGATAAAATAACAGTATTGCTATTCTCATTTGTATTTAAAGAACTTAACACCGAAATATTGCCATAAAAACAATATAATGATAACGTTTGTCACTAATATAGTATGACACGTAACACTGTATACACTTTTATATGACGAGGCGCAGAATAAAGTGGTTCCCGCCGATCGATAATAGAATTCAATACCGATAAGAACTTTTGTCGGGGTTAATTGCCCATTCGTTCCGCTAAGACGTTACGATATTATACCAAGTCAGATATTAATCTCTCCTCCAACTCCCACGGCTGTCGTCTCTGATCTTCCCAGTTCGAAACTAATTTGGCATTCTGTGAGAGTAAACCGATGGCGTTCCAAATACATAGGCCGGAGATTGACTGGAAAACCGTCGTGTAAACTGGGACGCGCAACTTTTTATATACGAGTTTCGCAAAACAAGACTACGCTCGCCGCGCTGGGATTACGAATCGACTTAAACAAAAAGTTTCCGACAGCATGATTAAATACGCATAACGTTGCTGCGCGACGTCTCTCCCTTAACGCTCCATCATGCTTATTTCTCACATATAGCTAATGTTTCATTCGCTCGACTCTTTGTGACTTGAATTCGCGCGCGATATCGTGCATGTAGAGAGTAATGCGAAAAAATAAGCGCAAGTATATCGATGAGAGTTTTCCGCGGATTGCATTATGCAGCGACAGCGCGAGAAAAACACGTCGTCTGATTATACCTTGATAACGTGAAATTTGGTTTGAATGAATACAGCATGTTACACGACCGAGTATCGGCAGTGTCTGAGCCCAAAGGGGCAGCTCTACTTGAAGGCCGACAGCGAGGGTAAGCCTGATCTAACCTTTAATCATTACTTCCGCAGGAGCCTTGTCTCATCACGCCACATAAATATATATATATATATATACATATATATATATATTACACGTACACACCTATCACATCCACACATATTGTATTATGCTACATTTTCACCCATTCCGTGTACTCCTTTATCACTATCACGTCACTGTACTCTAGAAGCTGCCACCGCTTGCTTGCTTGCTTTACGAGTTCGAATATTCACTTTGACTTGGCTAACTCATTAATATATATATGACTTGGCTAATATATATATTTGACGTATTAACATATTAAGTAATATATTATTTAATATTTTAATATGTATATGCACACTTATTTTTTTCTCGGATGTGTCTGGTTTACAAATTTGTTGAAGAATGTCATTCTCGGATTGTATACAACAGTTCTTATTGGGCTTCGCTGATATTGTCTTCAGCAATACGTATGTCTGAAGCGAAATTCAGAACATGTATGAGAATGAGAATTTAAATTTTTGTGATAATTTTTGTGTCTTATTGAAATAAAAATTAAGAATGATAATTGTGCATCTATAAGTGTGATATCTATTTTTCATATGTTTTTCGAACGCTAGGATGATCACCACAAAATCGTTGGAAATATAGGCGATTAATCCGAGATTTGTCGTACATTTTACGTAAGATTATAAAACGAACGAATTAAAGCAAGCTGTTCGATAGTCTCTATACAGATTTTGTACTAACAGGATCATACGCAGATTTACCGTACAATACAAGTAAACTTATACAAACGTCGCGGAGATATGCCAAGCTCGACATTTTACATACCAATAGACGCACACACACACCACCAGAGAATTGTCTTGATTGAATTGTGTTGATCGGCTTAAGGCCAATGAATCTGTCTCCTTTGATCCGCGCGAGAGTTCCCTAAATAAATACAACGGCAACTTAACAGCCGCAGCCAGGTCGGTCTTCCTCCAGCGGCGTTGATGATAAAGAGCACCTTATCATCCGTGAAACCGTTAGTAAATCGCGCACAGCGCGAAATTATCGTGACGATAACAATCCTTCTCCTTTCTCTCTGTGTTCTTTCGATAGGCCTGATCTCTTCGAGCTGCAATTTCCCTTTTGAGGACCTGACCGACGCCGAGGATTCGCTCGTGAGCGACACGGAGGACAATATCGGTATCCACATGCCTGCCACATCTACATAACGTCTGATGATTTACCACAATCGGGGGTAGAAATGAGAAAGTATCGCGTCTGTCTAGAGTATCTCTCTTAAAAAGGGATACTCCTTTCCGCGTCCTTGAATATAACTCCCGGCTTCTTGTACTTACGTCACTGTGTCGTAAAATATTATTGAGAACTGTTTCCATCAACGACAAGGCCAGACGTATACAGGATGTTCTCTCTACTACTCGCATCAACTATATATACATATATTTCAAAAGATATTGCGGATATGAAAGAGAGCGGTATTACTGGAACGAGAGCATTTCGATCAAAATCAACGATATTATTCGTTTGAATTTATTTCTTCCAAATGATTAGTTTTTATCCAATTTAGATTACTGTTGATACATTGAATGAATTGTTCTCTCTACGGAGCATCCTGTATATAATGGGAAAGAAAAGATTTACATGGCAAGTGCATGAGTCTGGCGAAACGACAGCAGTATAATTCAGTTGAAAATGATTCCGAGTTCATTTTCATGAGCGAAACGCGCACATGAATGTGTAGCATTTCATAATTGTCGCTATCGATCAGTCCAGTTTCGTGATTATCCTCGTTTGAGGCAATATAGTGAACGTTCTACCCCCCCGTGTGGTATCGTTATATTAGTTTGAGAACGTGTAGTGTCTGCATAGACACTCAATCTACGTGCGATAGCAGTATTCCTGTGATATTATTGTGCAGGTCGCGTAGTAACAGATATTTGTTGTGCCATCGAGGGGAAGAGAGCGAAAGAACGACTCCTTCCCCTTTTTTCTGTTTCCACCTACCCCATCGTCCGCGTGTCTGATTTTGTAATGCGCGAATGACGTACGCTCTGCTTCATCGTTGTAGGATTGGGACAAGTCTTTGACAAAATTGAAGGGTTCGTTACGAATCGTTATTAAATTATTTCATTTTATTGATATATACCCTTATAGAAATTTAATACTGGCCAATACTGAAAGGCAGTAATTATTTACTTATTTTTAATATTAAGAGCACTGTTGTGCAGTATTTTTGGTATTTAAAAGTAAGTAATTTTTATTACTTTTAGTAATAAATGGGTCAATATTAAAATGACAGTATTAAATTTCTTAAGGATATAAATATAGCTTTTCAAAATAAAACTAAACGTTAGTCTTTTATATTTCTGGTCTATATTTACTAGAAATCAAAGCTCCTGGGCCAATCCAATCCGCAGCAGGAAATTCTCTTGAATAAATGTAGCCATTTTTTTTTTAAAGGAATGTCGAAAATATAGAAATCAAATACGGATATTTCTGCAATAACCTGAATTCGGACAGTGACCGAATTTATTCTGTGGCTTTCGAGTTCACCCGTAACACGTATCAGTTTCTGATTGAATTGCTCAAATCGACTGCTGTCTCCATATCGCAATCATGAGTATATATTTTGATAGTTAATTATTATTTACCGTGAATAACATGTACGTTAATTATTATATCAATAAGCGTGTGTCCACTTCGAAGGATACAGATTTTAGGAAAAAAAATGTTCTGTTGTAGAAGATAATTAATAATGAATATAAAAATTGGTTAATTTTATTCTACAAAATTAAAATAAATTACATTAATATAAATTATATGATTCTATATGGATTATCCAACGCTAAAATTTATACAATATGTTATATTTATTATTATTACAATCGGTAAATGCAGTTGCACAACGGTGAATTAATTTTATGCATATTATTGATATATAATGTATATTGTTGACAATGTTGAACAATTATCCTTTCCGAATTGAAGTTTTTATCATATTTTTGACAGAAATCTTATTCTTGTTTTTTCTCTCGTACTTGTAACAATTAGGTATATTTTTGTTTAACGTAACAAACCCTTCAATCGATTTACCTATTTCTGAGTCTGGTTACGTGAACCAATTACCCGCGTTATTTGGGCCTGTTTATGTCGTTGTTCGTAGCGGTAGACTAGCCTGTGTGTCTGCGTGTGTCTGTCTATTTGTATGCCGCTTTGTGTTTGTCTTTCATCACTTATCGATGACAAATTGAAACTAGTCGTCGCGTCAGAGAATACTATTTTGTTACGAATGTCTGCGAAACGTTTATTTATACCACGAGAAAGACAAACGCGATAAAATGCAAACGTAACATTTTCCTCGATTGAACATATATATATCGATTGCTAATAAAACCAAAGCAGTTTCAGATGTACGAATTCCAATTAAAATACAGGAATTTTTTGAGAATTTTTACTGTAATATCTTTGTTTACTAAAAATAATACTTTCCATCTCAATAAATCATACGGTCACGATAACTACGTACAATCTAAAATTGATATTTTATGCAATTGTTTTTTTGCATCGTGGAGAGAAATTTGTTATTAAAATATCACATTTTTTATAT
>NW_017299870.1:83474-83831 GCF_001594075.2 Trachymyrmex cornetzi | reverse complement strand
TCGATATTTCATTTTAATTATAATTATTATTTTATTTTAATTCAATTATTAATTTTAATTTCATATAATTAATTTTAATTATTTTAACACGTCACATCGTATATGTGACAATGTTGTCGTCGCTGATTATCACAGCCGTCATGTGTGGTTGATCACGTTCGAATGTGCAATGCTGTCATCACTAGTTTAAGTCAAAAGCCCTCTAGTGTCCAAAAAATGAGACGTACATTTTTCCTGGTCGACGACAATAATGACGATAATAATAATAACGACGACGTATCTTCAGTATAAAAGTAGCAGTTCGGCACTTTGCGTCGCAATATCTCCGCTCGTAAGGCACGTAGAAAAATGAAAGCA
>NW_017299870.1:82430-83368 GCF_001594075.2 Trachymyrmex cornetzi | reverse complement strand
GGAGGCACGGCAGTGTCGCTACGCTTTGGCTTAGCGCCGAGACACTACCAGTGTCTCCAGATCTATAGAAACATACAATATGAAAATAAATAATTGTTCTTAACTTTAAGTATGTTCGCGTCACATGCTCCAACATGCTCCTATTTCCTCCCAACAGTAGCTCCTATCACTCAATACTCACTCAACGCGCTCGTTAGAGTGAGTAGGAGCTACGGTTAGAGGAATAGGAGTATGTTAAAGCAAGCGACGCGAATAAATCTCTTATCTCATCGTCGAGATGTATATATTTCTATCTCTGCGTTCTTACTCAACTATGATGAAAGTAATAATAATCTTCTGTCTATAATATTACTCGTAAAAAAGATTTGATATCTATCGAGTTGTGTGTGTGTGATGATATGGGATTTTATAAATTATTCCGCAACATTTTAGGTATTATTCGTATAAAGATTTGATGTCAACAATTGATGCTAAGTTAAATTCCATGTAATTCGAATGTATGTATATATGATCGTATACAAACTTACCTTTTTTAAAAAAGGTAAAAAAAGCGCTAAGCGTGCATGTTTCTCGTGTAAAACCACCATTTGGGCCAGTTTCACCAATGACAATTACTTAATCGGCCGTGAAACTGATGACTAATCACGTTTACTGTTTAGTAGAATTGATGTCAACAATTGATGCTAAGTTAAATTCCATGTAGTTTGAATGCATGTATATATGATCGTATAAAAACTTACCCTTTTAAAAAAAGGTAAAAAAAGCACTAAGCGTGAATGTTTCTCGTGTAGAACCACCATTTGGGCCGGTTTCACCAATGCCAATTACTTAATCGGCCGTGAAACTGATGATTAATCACGTTTGTTGTGTTACGTCCAAGCCCTTGGAAATGCGCTTAAATGGGAGAGACAAGGATGGAGTTATAGAGGGTATGGAAG
>NW_017299870.1:79643-80471 GCF_001594075.2 Trachymyrmex cornetzi | reverse complement strand
TATCACTTGGATTTGTTCATATCTTACTTCGTTGATTGAACGGTCGCGAAACGAAGAAATCGTGGAGTCCACCGGACGTAACAGTTGTTTAGTAGAACTAATGATATGTATCATTTGTGTAACAGATTTGATATCAACAACTGGCGCCAAGTTTTTATTTAACTATAATGATATGTATCATTCGTGTAATTGATAACAACAAAGTTGGCGTCAAGCTAAATTCATCAAAATTTTATCAAAATTTTTCAAAATATATTATTCGTAAAAAAGATCAATAACTAGCGCCAAGTTAAATTTTACCATTTTATTCCTCCTAAAGAAAAATTTATTTAACTCTAATGATATGTATCATTCGTATAAAAGATTTAATATCAACAAATTGACGCCAAGCTGAATTCATCAAAATTTTATCAAAATTTTATGTATTACTCGTAAAAAAGATTTGACATCAACAATTGGCGCCAAGTTAAATCCATGTAATTCGAATCATATTCGTATAATTAATTATCAAATTAATTAAACTCTACCAAAAAAGTAAAACCCAATCTTTTATTATTATTTACTTAACTCTAATGATATGTATCATGTGTATACAAGATTCTCTCTATGGAATTTTAAAATTATATACAAACTTACCTTTTTAAAAAAAAGGTAAAAAAAGCTTATTAGCTAATAACTGGATTTATTAATATAACAAATCACTGTTTATTAATATGCTGTACTTGAATATATCATAACTTAATATAACATTTAATTAAATCAATGAAAAAGTTCATTCTTCCAACAAATATGTTCATATACTTAATAAATTCATTTATTAGATTTATA
>NW_017299870.1:79144-79344 GCF_001594075.2 Trachymyrmex cornetzi | reverse complement strand
CATTGGACCAATTTTAATGAATTTTTTATTAATACCAATGAATACTTTTATTGTATTTACGTACATTTTTGGTTCAGTGTATCAACAAAATGGGCACCAAGTTAAAAAGTTAAATCCCACTTCTTTATACTATACCAAATTAAATAAATAATGAATATTAATCTAATGGTATGTATTATTTGTACGAACGATTTGATATC
>NW_017299870.1:78190-78425 GCF_001594075.2 Trachymyrmex cornetzi | reverse complement strand
CGGACCGGTAAATGCCGGTAGTGGCGGAGAATTCCCTCACCACCGCAGTACTGCTCAGGAGTTCGGATCACTAGGAAGCGGTCGGTTTACTAGGAGCTGGAACTAGGAGCAAAAAGCCCGAAATAATTGTTCGCCGGACTTTTATACCGGATTGTTGCTCCCGC
Source organism: Trachymyrmex cornetzi (assembly GCF_001594075.2). Lineage (NCBI taxonomy): Eukaryota > Metazoa > Arthropoda > Insecta > Hymenoptera > Formicidae > Trachymyrmex > Trachymyrmex cornetzi. The sequence goes on along the minus strand of NW_017299870.1, from coordinate 78,261 downwards.
TCGTATTGTTCCGGAATCATTCGGTGACTCTCGGCGTGGAACAATACGAGCGAGAGTTGCGACGCGCGGCG
>NW_017299870.1:76552-78069 GCF_001594075.2 Trachymyrmex cornetzi | reverse complement strand
CCGTAGCGGCATCCGGCGGGTTGGTATTGCCGGGAACGATGCAATTATGAGGGTGCATCGTTACATCATTATATCAAAATTTTCATTCGATGAAACTTCCACATTACTGATTATCGAAAGTCTGTCTGAAACAGAAGAGCACAAAAATTCAACATCGTTGAAAAACGGCAGGAATTAAGTTTAACACCAAATAGATTAAGTAATATTAATCACTTCTATTTTTGTCATAAAATGTAACATTTTAACGTACATTCGCGTCACTTCACACACATACAAACTATTTAATAGACACTTGAAGAAAACGGGAAATCTACTTATATAGCTTTATCAGTTAAGTGTTTTTATCAAAATTATTAATCATTATCAATTAGTCATTCTGTGGCTACAAGTCTTTTGAAGAAATATATAATTGTTTACTAACACACGACGCGTTTACTCAACGAATAACGACAAAAAGCAATCGATTGATTTTAATATCAAATCTATAATTAATTATGTAACGATGCACCCCCTAAGTGCATCGTACCCGGCATTCCATCCCGCCGGATGCCGCCGCAGTGACCCCCGGTCACTCGCGCGCGATGAGGGCGCAGTGCGCCCGAAAATATTTTATTCGAACAAAACATAATTCATAGGAACAGCGGCCCGCCGAAGGAACACGAGCGCACCCGAAGCGCGCCGAACGTCGCGGCTTTCGCTAGTATTGTAAAACCAGCGAGGATTGCCAAACGATCCTGTAATAATACGAGCAACAATATAAAAGCCAGATCTTTTTACCGGAGTTGGCCTTTTGCCTGTTTACCTTTTTCTGTCTAATTTTAACCATGCGGCCAACTCCGATTCCGATCCGCTTCGCTTCCTGGGGAATAAGCAGCGAGAAAACAGCGATAAAGGTTTCTTTGCCACTACCAGGTGTTCCTGATAGCTGCCGATCCGTTCTTTGTGCGACTCCTGACCGACGGGAACTTCTGGGGCGGAGGAAACTCTGCTCTGCTGGCCGCCGGTCAGGTTCGCATTCCGGGCCTCCACACTGAAAAGAGGTCGAGATTTCTCTGCCTCTGTCGAGTTTTCTCGGCGGTCGGGTGCATCACAACGCACTCTTGCATCTGCAAGTTACTAGCATCGGCTTCGGCATTAGCAAGGAGGTCGAGATTTCTCTGCCTCCGTCGAGCTTTCTCGACCGCCGAAGCCACCGCCCTACGATATACGCGGTCTCCTCGATCCGTCGAGAAGCACCGCATTCCGGATCGCGTTCGTGTCACGCGACGCTGATGTATACTCGCGTCCCGCGCCGCGTCTAGACACGCGACTCGCTGCGACGCGTCCCGCGCGTCGCACCGCCCGGGCCTGCACCTGCCGAACCTCACGCGCTAATCGCGTGCCGCGATGTAATATCTTGTTCACGAGACCGTACACACACACACACACACAAATTGCATACACCGAATTCAGTCATACGAACGCATTCGCATACACACACGCACACACACACACACGCTTCGACGGTCGCTATGGCA
>NW_017299870.1:75184-76380 GCF_001594075.2 Trachymyrmex cornetzi | reverse complement strand
TCAGTATTATTTGAATGGATTAAAGGGGTGGGAGCATCGCTGGAAAAAATGTGTCGACTTAAAAGGAGATTATGTGAAAAAATAAAATTGAATTTGACCGAAAAATTACTTGTTTCTATGTTAGGCTCAAAACTTTTCAGACGACTCTCCTATATATATAAATCTCTGTCGATTAATTATTCGTTAATTGAAAAGCACTCGAAGAAAGGAACACATTACTGGCACAATACTAACACGACACGCATTCACTCGACGATAAGAAGCAGTCGACCGATTTTACTGGTTATGTTTATAACTAATGTTGTCGAAACGCGAAATCACTTTTTCCTTGCTTATTGCAGGCTTCTGCCTCCGTGACGAAAGGAAATACAATACGGCCAGCTGTTATTAAATAATACAACAAAGTAAGATTGCAAGATACGTTTAACGCTGAACTCGACTTTGCAAAACTGTACGAATGATGTAACACTCGTGTCGAAGCATCTGCCCTCATCGCGCGATCTTTCGAGACTAACGCGAAATCACATATCATAGTAATGTGTGGTTTATGTATAACTGCTCTGTAATCTGTTGGCAGCAATTATGACGAGCAGTAACACCTCCAATAATAACTTCAGTGGTGTAATGCCTGTCGTATAATCCGTCAATTACTACATGAGCAGCAATATCCCCAGTAATAACTACACTCTCGGCAGTCGGTCTTTTTCGTGAGAAGTTTCAGATCCCGACTGTATTGAATGGAAAAAAGCCATAGAAGAGGAAAAAGAATCACTTAAAGCTAATAATACATGGACATTAGTAGATCCACAAGTAGGTGATGTAAACCGCTAACAAGTAAATGGTTATTTAAAATTAAGAAGGACGGCAGATACAAAGCGCGTTTAGTAATATAAGGATGTGAAAAAAATTTGGAATTGACTTTGAAGAGACGTACAGTCCTGTTGTAAGTATAACAGCGTTAAGAATTCCATTTGCTTTGGCAACAATAAGGAAGGTAATTATGGAGATGAGGGGAGCCAGCTCCGATGACCTTGACCTTGATATATGTTGTCAAGGTCATGACCCTGAGTGACCTCCAACAAGTTCTAGCCGTCGTTCATTAAAAAGTTATTAACGGTTAAAGTAAGTAATTAACCTTTTTAAAAAAAGGTAAAAAAAGCGCTAAGCGTGCATGTTTCTCGTAGAACCACCATTTG
>NW_017299870.1:70911-74792 GCF_001594075.2 Trachymyrmex cornetzi | reverse complement strand
CCAACGCTCGCGTCGATGAATTGGATCGAGCGTGATCGAAGATTTTTTCAAGGACACGCCGCGACATGTCACGACATGTTTCGCGGGTGATATCGATGCGTTCGATTGTACCACACACACTTTTATTGTCATGTTTTGTTAAAGTGTTAGTTTAATAAAAAATATATATTTACAATAAGAATAATTTCCTTTTACGCTTTTTTTCCTGTTGGGATACCACATCCTTCTCGGATGCGTCTTTCTCACACGATGTTATTACAATTGTCATAAGGGTATCTGGTAAATAATCCTTAAGGATATGATAAGAATCTATTATCCCTTCGTTATCTTTCATAACAGTACCTCAATTTCTCGTGCGCAGTTTTGTCTCTTACAAGGATATTTATTTTTATGCAGTTTTGTGTCCTCGATAGAAACCACATCCATTAACACATTCGATGGGGACAATGGTATATAAATGCGTATGGGCGAGGCTTTTTTCATCATACATACTTTTTTGTGATTGTTTGAACGTAATTTTTTTGTACTATGGAGTTGCAAAGTAAAGAACTATCGACGAAGTCCACTGAGAATTCGTTAGAACAACTATTAGATGAGGAGGAAGACGTGTTCGATATACCCGAAACGGGTATGGGTTCTATAATCGATTTAATATATCAGACATGGATTACGAATACGTTTGTCAAAAATTTGCGAATGATGATTGGATGCATACAAACGTATATGATGAAGCAGCGTAAAATAGATCCGAATACGATATGTATGAGGGAGGCAAAGACAATGAAAGACGCATTAATGTCATTTTTGGAATTGTTGAAGACGAGAGGTTTGCTGAATTCTATGTATTCCATAGAAGACTTAAATCGTTTCTTCTCTACTCCCGAGATCAAAGTGTTGCAACAATTGTTTATGGAAGATTTCATGACGAAAAATACATTCTTCGAATGGTTGCACGATCTGAAGGAGTATGTTAGATGTCACATGGCGACACTTAGCGATGCACCGAATATCGGTTGTGAGATTTTTACATCGTCAGCAGAAGTGAAATCTGGAGGTATGAACGCGCTTTTTGCTTCAACCTCGAAACAGCAAACCGATGGAATATCCCAATATATTACAAAACTGGAATATGGTCACCTGTACACCGTAGGAACTCCAGAAGGACAAACTGGACATCAGTTGATTCGTCTAGATGTGTATGATATTCACGATATTAAAAATAAGGAAAAAAATCGATGGTGGAAATATGCAAAATTGAGAACACAATTTTTGACATCTTCCCCAAGAGATCGTAAGCAGCAAATGGTGAATCAGCTTTTGGATTGTGTAGTTGACGATTTGAGGAAAGTACCATCGGTAACGAAGGAAAGAAAAAATGTTTATTAAAAATATATGTATGAGAGAGGGACAACCGTTCCACATTTGATAATCACATGTTATATTCTTATCATATATTCTATTCATATCTTATTTCACTTTTTTACTTGCGATTGTTCCGAGAGAGAGCGAGATACACATCCTGAGTGAGACATGATAAAAGAGACGCACCACACGATTACCTCATTAGTTTGATGTAATTGTTTGTGGTGATATATCTTGGCGTTCATCGTTATGGTGCCAACATTTGTTGATTTGTAAGGTATATCCCTTGTTTATTTTTTTACAAATATGTTTACAAGTATTTGTTAAATCATTTTTTCTTTTTCGTTAAGAATTTCTCGTGGATAAACGATTTGTTGTCAAGGAGGTAGCAGTTTTAAAGAATGGGAGCGAATTGACATACTACATTTTTACGTACCCGATGCCATGGCGTTTTCTGACGAAAGCTGATCAATCGCACGCATCATGGATGATGCCACATCATCATGGATTGTGGTGGAATGATGGGATTGTACCATATCGTATGGCGCAGCGTTCGATTTCAGAAGCTGTTGGTAGAGAAAGTGGGGCAATTGTATATGTGAAGGGATTTGAAAAACGGGGGTAGTTATTAGACATTTTGAACAATGAAGACGTTATAGTGGAAACGATCGATGTGCATTACGGCGAGATTGAATCGCTTAAAACTTTAAACGCTATCAATACGTTTCGGTGTGGAAGACACAGTAAATGTTACGCGTTACAGAATGTGTTAAAACTATTTAATCAGTGGACGCGATTTCAAAGCAAGTAATACCTTTATATCTTTATTTTATATACAATACTCAATATATGTGCTTATTATAGCGTGCATTTTATTAAAATTAAAAGAAAAATTTGAATCAATAGATTTCTTTTTCGTTACACATATCCTGAGTGTATGTATGTGTGTGAAGATACTACATCCTTTGAATATGATAAGATGCGTCATGGTTGTCTATTTTTTCATATACATCCTTTATTTGTAATATGTGTATTAGATAAGATGGGGTTGTGGTTTTTGATGTTTCCGACGATGGAACTGCGTACGGGGTAAGATTCTTTTCACATTGAGTTTTGGGATGTTTAATATGTCAAGCAATAACGCTAACAGTTCGCACGAAAGTACGAACAGCGATCTGTATTGTCACAAGCGTCCGTTACCGAGCTCTACATTGGTTACATCTTGTATAAAGGAGAAGAGGTGTTGGAATTTAGCTATACATCATTTACGGAGAGAAATTGGAAATCACTGTACGCGAGAGATTTTATGGATGAAAAGCGGGGTAGTTCTTGTTGACGATCCCACAAGAAGGTATGAGAACGCAGCTGTGAAAGGTGTGCGAAAAATCAGTGATATTAGAAGGATATTTGAAAAAATTAAATTCGATATACCTAAAGATAGTTGTGGTGAAACGTTCTGGTTCACGTGTAAGCGAGGGCAGGAATTTTTTTAATATAGAGAGATGGATGAGGAGGTGAAGGGTCTTTGTAATCGTGCGACGAGCATCGATACGGTGGACATATATCGGGTACGGGAGCAAAAATGCGACGAGTGTCTCGATTCCTTGCTGGATTCCTTGCGTGTCGAAACAGTCAACGTCAACGAACATCTACCGGAGTCGTAAATGCATCGATCGCTCCACTAGCACGATTGGAAGGCTTAAGAAATGTTTTATGACAATGGTTTGAACACGTGGGCTCTGGTCGTGTCGAATCGCAAAAGAGTGGATATTCATGGTTGGAGATCGAAACAGTTTTTAATAATCGCGTATTGACTGGTGTGGTTGAATTCGAGTTACATCGAACCTCGACAGTTTCTCGACAACGCGAGAGATATCGTTATCGATCAGATTCACGATAATCTTCAGAGACACATTTGTTTAAAAGTAAATACGATATTCAACGGTGAGTTCGTCGCGGATGCTGAGAGATCTACTAAGAGTATCACTATGAAAAATTACGAGCTTTTTAACACATCCGATCTGCGAGAGTGGTACGATGAACACGTGGTACGACGCACGATATTTTATCAGCACCGCAGGAATTTCAGGAACGTGACAGTGGATGGGCGCTGTCACGTATATCGAATCTGATTATAAATGTTAATAAGTATAATCCTATGCATGCGGGATGTTGGGTGGAACTGCCGCGAGAAATTATGCTGAATAAGGCGGTGATCAACGTGCGTTCGATGGACAATTCGTGTTTCGCTTGGTCGCCCCTCTGTACCCTGCAGAAAGAAACGTAAACAGAAAATCGTCGTATCCGGATTATACTACCGTGTTGAAGCTTGAGGGTATCGAGTTTCCCGTTACTCTAAAACAAAATACGAAATTTGAATTTTTGAACGGTATATCTATCAACGTATTTACCGAGCGAGAGAGAGGTGGAAAAAAAGAGACGATGGTAATGAAATCGTTCCTCTTCGTCTTACCAAAGAGAAGAAAGAGAAACATGTAAACCTGTTGTATCTGCAAGAC
>NW_017299870.1:70108-70854 GCF_001594075.2 Trachymyrmex cornetzi | reverse complement strand
AGGTTCGCAATTGAGTAAGAGTACGAAGAAGAAACATTTGTGTGATAGGTAGGTATACTAGTTGTATATATAGCGATAAAAAAAAGCTGTGTAACGCGTATGACTTGTTACTTTACAGATGTCTACATTATTTTTCTACGAGCGAGAAATTATCGCGTCACATCGTTGACTGTACTACGACGAACGAATGTGCTATTATTCTTCCGAACGAAAACGATAAATGGTTATCGTTTCATGGTCATAATAAGAGGGAGCGACTTCTCTTTGTTGTTTATGCTGATTTGGAGTGTATACTAGCGAAGAAGACCACCGATGAAAACATTTCAAGATTCACCTATCAACATCACAAGGTGTTCAGTGTAGGGTACTACGTACGTTGTGTATACGACGAAACTCTGTCGATATACAAATCTTATCGCGGCGAGGATTGTGTATCATGGTTTGTCAAGGAATTATACGATTTGGCGCATCGCGCGAAAACGATATTCGATAAGAATATGGCTATGGCGGAGTTTACATCGAACGTCGAGTGGGAAAAATTTCGAAACGCGACTCACTGTCATATCTGTGAAAGATCATTTGAGGAAGGAGATTTGCGCATACGCGATCACTATCGTTTAACCGACGTTATAGAGGTCGTGCACATTCACGTTGTAATTTACAGTATCACGATACGTACGTTATTCCTGTATTTTTTCATAACTTGGCAGGTTACGATGCACATTTTATCATAAAGGATATTGCTA
>NW_017299870.1:68712-69520 GCF_001594075.2 Trachymyrmex cornetzi | reverse complement strand
GGTTTGAGTCAGTGTTCACATAGATCACGCGCAAGCTAATAACAAGTACAACGTATCTTCGTACGATCCTTTGGAACCCTCGACGTACCTCACGTACTTCGATGTGAATAATTTGTACGGTTGGGCGATGTCCGAATCCTTATCGTACGGAGAATTTCAATGGGTCGACGACATCGAGCGCTTTGACGTAATATATGTGTCGTCAGACTCCATTATCGGTTATATTCTGGAAGTCGACCTTGCGTATCCACAAAGCGTTCATGACGCTCATGTTGATCTTCCATTTTGCTCCACTCGCGAACGGCCTCCCGGAAAACGGAATGTTAAACTGCTAGCCACTCTTTACAATAAGGAGCGCTATGTTGTGTACTATCGCAATCTGCAGCAATGTATTCGTCATGGTCTCCGCATCACAAAAATTTACCGTATATTACAATTCGTCCAATCCCCATGGCTTCGTGGATATATCAAACTTAATACGAGATTTAGAATGCTCGCGAATAACGGATTCGAGAAGAATCCTTACAAATTGATTAACAATGCGGTATTTGGAAAAACGATGGAGAACGTACGCGATCACGTTGACGTTCGACTTATAACGCGTTGGGATGGGAGATACGGTGCGGAAGCGATGATAGCGAAACCGAATTTTCACATTAGAAGTATTTTTTCTGAAAATCTAGTTGCTATGGAATTGCGCAAACTCGGGGTAAAATTGAATAAACCGATATACGTAGGTATGTGCATTCTCGAAACAGCTAAGTTGCGTCTATAGGGTAAAATCAGGAATTATGGCATAGGCTACTAA
>NW_017299870.1:67024-68301 GCF_001594075.2 Trachymyrmex cornetzi | reverse complement strand
GGGTTAGGTTAGGTTAGATTACAGCATGTATTCTATATCAGCTTATTTGCTATTTATCAGCTTATTTGCGATTTTTTATCTTTTATTTGTCCAATAACGTTCGTAATGATGCTATTATATTTTCTGTGGTATTGTACAATAAAAATTGAACAGTTTTCTATTTTTCTTGATCAGTTTATATAAATAAACAAATTTTTTAATTTATTGTGTTATTTATTACTATGGTCAAAATTTTATCGGTATTTTATATTACATCCCATTTTTTAGACCCCCCCATTTTCTCACTTTTGACTTTTTTGTTAATATTGACGTTGGACTTAAAGGACCTTAGGACCCCGCACAAACCTTATGGGAAGTGGCCCTCGGTTAAATTCGCTCAAATTGATGTATGTTGTAGCCCTTAATGTTCTGATGAAAAGTCTCCATGGCCACAAAGCTTGAAACTCAATAGTTTTTTCTACACGTACATTCTAAGTACACCGCGACCTGCCTTAAAGACGGGAAGGCCATTATTTGTTTTCATCTTTCAACGCTATATTTTTTTATGTAATTGGGTTGGAAAAAATTTTCCAAAGACCATTTCCGAAAGTTTGAAGCTTTTTCTTTCAGATGCCGTTGATGAAATTGACCTGTGAAGCGGTATAAAAAAGTTATAGCCCATTTTTCCAAAAGAAATACGGATTTTTCACGATTTTTTTTTAAACCCAATATTGTGAGATTGAAAATGCCTTGCTAGAATATCGTAACTATGACAAAAGATGGCGTGTACATCTGATCTAACGGGTGTACGTGCGTGTGTGTGAATGTGTGTGCGTGGCTCCTGCTCTCAGCATCACCCAGGATCAACGACATTAATTTCACGTCTGTGTATTGCTAATTGTTGTTTTGTCTCATCGTCACCTATTAACGGCATCTGACGTGCTCTACCTCTTAAATTGCAAATAAAACATGTTTGCCTTTGTGTCTTTATTTACAATTAGGTTATAAGTAGATCATTTAGAAATGTAAATACCGATTTACACAAGTACTGCATACGATGATATTATAAATACATATGTGTATATGTACCAGTTGTGTTTGAATGCACATATTTACGACATATTAGTAAGATATTTCTATTAGATATTAGTAACATATTTCTAAGCATACCGGATTTAGAATTAATGTATTTCAAGTAAAGACAGTTTGAAGAAGAATTAATTAGTTTAGAATCTAAATAAAAATCTACATAAAAAAATATAGCGTTGAAAGATGAAAACAAATAATGGCCTTCCCGT
>NW_017299870.1:66617-66842 GCF_001594075.2 Trachymyrmex cornetzi | reverse complement strand
AAATCCTGGTTGGTTGATGCTTTTACTCGATGAGGAAGGGGATCTTCGATAGAACAGTCGTTGAATTATTGTAATAACTTGAGATTCGATAATATAACTTCTTTATTGTAAAGTAATACACTGTGGATATGATAAACCGAAGGCTTCAATTGACTGACGCGAAGACTAAGAGTTAAACTGATCACTCAAGAGTCTCTCTCTGAACTCCGTATGGAAAAAAGGCCG
>NW_017299870.1:65732-66344 GCF_001594075.2 Trachymyrmex cornetzi | reverse complement strand
ACTATAGCCGCTTCATATGAGAATGATATTTATATGAAAATTGAAAAGAATATAATTATCGTCATTGTGGTTAATAATTTAGTGTTTTACAGAAATTAGGTGCTTTACATCTGAGTAGCTGCTGCCTGATCCGTTGTACATAATGATTAATAAAGAGTAGCACGTCTAATTGTCGAATAAATATCTTTCTCGTTGCTTACAATATTATAGCGTATCACGGTGGATCGATATTACATTGTAGTGATGGTATTTCGATTTATTTTAGATTCAGAAAGGAAAAGAATATTATAACATTTCATATGTCTTGGGATTTGTGTAATTATCATATTGAATTCGTCGCAGGGTTGAAAGCGGTAGGATTATAGTTGAGTAAGAATGATAATAAGAATCTGAGTTTAAATGTTTTATTGTGTTTGTGAATTTGATAGAGATTGATTAAGGTTTCATAAAGATGGTATCTTACGGGGATGCAACATGGGTCGTTGGGGGATTAAAGATTTCGGATGCGAGTATTAAAACATGTGGGTTAGACTTAAGGTATGCAAAAGGTGGTTTATAAACTGTTCGTAAGGAAAGTCTGTTAAATAGGGAGTTAGAAGATGGTCAGGAAAT
>NW_017299870.1:65140-65584 GCF_001594075.2 Trachymyrmex cornetzi | reverse complement strand
ATGGCCAATGAGGTTGCAGCTTGAAAATGCGGCTATGCGTGAGCATATGCTAATGAGTTCAAGTACGCACCAAGAAAAAGATGGTTTTAAATACGCACTATACGCACTTAAGTAAAGGTTAAAAGTCGCGTAGTGTTTATGATGTTACAGTGAATTTTATATATAATAAAAAAAAAATTTGTAACGGTATTTGTCGCGGGACGTGACACCGTCTTTAAGGCAGGTCGCGGTGTACTTAGAATGTACGTGTAGAAAAAACTATTGAGTTTCAAGCTTTGTGGCCATGGAGACTTTTCATCAGAACATTAAGGGCTACAACATACATCAATTTGAGCGAATTTAACCGAGGGCCACTTCCCATAAGGTTTGTGCGGGATCCTTTTGGCAACTTTCATTTATTGGATGTTGTAGCTAATATATTCCTCAAGAGTTCTGTGTAAATTT
>NW_017299870.1:62562-65040 GCF_001594075.2 Trachymyrmex cornetzi | reverse complement strand
TACCATTGTATCGCGATACATGTAAGATTTTGTACACGGACACTGACAGATTGATTTATTTTCTGAAGTGTGAAAATGTATACGAGGACAATAAGCGTGATATCGCGAGATTCGACATGAGTGATTATCCTGAGAGAAACGCATATGATATTCCACGCGTTAATAATAAAATACCCGGTTTGATGAAAGATGAAAATTGTGGTACGATTATGACGGAATTCATTGGACTCAGAGCGAAGATGTACGCGTTGAGAGTGATCGGAAAGAGCGATACGAAGAGAATAAAGGGTGTCAAGAAAAACGTAGTCGCGAAAACGATCACTTTCGACGATTATGTCCGATGTTTGAACGACGTAACGATACAGTCGAGACGTCAGTCGTCCATACAATCGACATTGCACGAGATCTACACGGTGTCTGAATTGAAGCTCGCTCTTAGTCCATATGATGATAAGCGGTACGTCGTACCCGAATCGGTCACTACTCTACCTTGGGGACATTATAAAATACCTCTGTAATGTGTGTGTTGTACTTTTATTGTAATAATAAAATAAAAAAAGTTACAATACATCCGTTTTATCTATCCAAGAATTATGTGAACTGTCCATTCCTAACCATTTTACATACACTTTATTTCCTCGTTTGCGTAGTATTTTTTCCACGAGATAAACGTCAGGATTAGAGACTCGCTGTAATTCGTATTCGTAGAATCCACCAGCTATCGCTTCTCTTGATAATCTTTCAATAGATTCGTTGCAGGATTCGTACGTTGTGTTTTAACGATGTAGAAAATCTCGGTAAACCAATTAGGTGTATAACCCTTTTCAAAAATTGTCTTGAATTTACTAATACGTACTGGATCGCCTATCTTGAACCTCGTTGGAGCGGCAATTTTTACATGACTGTATACCGTCGACAAGAGTCGTTTTGCAATGGTGGATGTTACGTCTATTGATCGCATCCTAATGGTTCGATGTTTACGATGATTATAATCTGACAATATAGACGTGGTAGCTCGTCGATGCATTTGTACGAGCCGTTTAACGTGAACATTTTCCACATGTTATTCTTGAGTGTACGGTGAATCGATCCACCATCGACGCTCTCATCACTGAATACGTCGAATAATGATTTATGTTGTATCTCTTAACAATGTTTTTCTGCACGATAGCGTTGTAAAATTCCTTTCCTTGATCCGTCTGCAGGTTTCGTGAGTATTGTTCGTCCTCGCGAAATATTGTAGATAATGCTACGGCCACGTCGTTTTCGTTCTTGCTCTTGAATGGTAAAGCCCATGCGTATTTACTCAAAACATCGATAACTGTTAAGATGTAATTGTAACCTTTGTTGAATCGCGCGTAAGGACGCATCTCGACCACGTCTGCTTGCCATAAATCATCGCGACCGTGCACCACGACGCGACGACGTGGAAAATTTCTTCGCGCGGGTGCGTGGAGTTCTTTCACAAGTTCTCGATACTCATCTCTCTCTGTTATGACAGGAAACGAGCTTTGTACGTATCTTTTAAATCTTCCTAGATACGTTTAAATACCTAAACACCTCGTTTGAGATGTCGAATCTCGTTCTCGTTCCCGTTGCACATTCGTCGATATTGTTTACGCAGATCACTTACACCGTGATGCAACATCTCAATATCGTCAAATATTTTTTGAAGCGCCAGCATGAACATATCTTTCCCTGTCGTTTTAAATGATTCCTCCAACGTCTCTTTCGTCACCGTATTATTTATTTGTTGACGCAAATCAGTTACACCTCTATAAATCTCGTTGAACACTTTCATCAATAATGCGTTTACACTTTTTGAGATTTCCTCCACGTTGTTTCGCACTTTTTTCACATCGTTCGAGATATCTTTCTGCGTATCCCGAAGCGCGCGTACGATCATATCTCTCCGGTAGTTTTGAACGATTTCTTCAATATCTCGTTAGTCACTACATTTTTCATTCGTGCAGTTACATCTCGAGTCAGACGTGTGATAGCGTCAGATACCCTTTTTTCCATATCACTACACACTTTTAAACTATCTTTCTGCATATCCTGAAGCGCGCACACGATTATATCTCTTCCTGTCGTTTTAAACGATTTCTCTAACATCCTCTTCGTCACCGTATTATTCATTTGTTGACGTAGATCAGTTACACCTCGTTGAATTTTGTTAGTCTCCAACATTTCTTTCGTCGCTATATTATGCAATTGTTGACGCAGATCAGTTACACCACGCTGAATCATCTCTTTCGTCACTATATTAAGCATTTGTTGACGCAGATCAGTTACATCACGCTGAATCTCGTTGGACACTTTCATCGATAGCGCGCTCACACTTTTCGAGATCTCCTCCACGTTGTTTTGCACCTTTTCCACATCGTTCGAGATATCTTTCTGCGTATCCCGAAGCGCGCGTACAATCATATCTTTCCCTATCGTTTCGAACGATTTCTTCAATGTCGCGTTAGTCAC
>NW_017299870.1:61699-62212 GCF_001594075.2 Trachymyrmex cornetzi | reverse complement strand
TTTCGTCAAAACTATTCACTTTATAATTAAACTCAGTTTCGCGCAGTTCTTCTTTCCATTTCGCGACGCAATTGTAAAATAGTTTTTTCCAACTCTTCGTTCGTCGCCACTCTTGAAGTCGTTCTTTGAACGAATTCTCCAATATCTCATTAGTCACTACATTTTTCATTTGTGCAGTTACACGTCTATTCAGATACATAATCTCTTCCACGTTTCTTCGCATTTTCTGAAATCGTTACGCACTTCATATACATCTCTCCTTGTCATTCTAAACGATTCCTCGATCTCGTTTCGCGTACCTCGAAGCGTGCGTTCGACGTAGCTTTTGTTTACCGCGTCGGTGTCGAACTCCGGCGCGGCCACGTGTTCTATTTTTCGTTCCTTCGCGTCGTAATGATCCGGATTCAGACAGAGCCCACTGTCATGTACGTAATTCCGTAATGATTCTATCAACAATCGCGATTTTTCGATTTCATAGCTATCGTCTCTCCTCAGAGGCATACCAAATTTAAT
>NW_017299870.1:61175-61519 GCF_001594075.2 Trachymyrmex cornetzi | reverse complement strand
AATGAACGTAATCTATTTCATTGTCAGTCAATCTCACAGCGGATGGTATATTTGTCTTTATACCTGAGCCAATACTCGTGCTACTGACACTCCTTTTATGAATAACGAAGAGCGGGGCAATAATGTTTTTGTATTTGTGTCCCATTTTACTCTTAATAGGCATTCTGGCGTTATTGTCACGTCTGTGAGCATTCGTCGTCAATAATATATGTTTGTACGTTTGTTTATCATTCTCGGTGTAGATAGGCCCTAATTGACTTTGCAATCTCTGACGACCTTGAGGGGTATTCAACGCTTGTCTGACAGACGTTTCAAGCGATGGATTATCACCGGTTTCAAAAACT
>NW_017299870.1:60706-61049 GCF_001594075.2 Trachymyrmex cornetzi | reverse complement strand
TTAAGAAGTCGACTCTTCATTATCGGCTAAATGCTCAGATTTCGCCGCGTCATATGTATCCCCACTCGGGACTCGCGGATAGCGCGCGCGTAAGGAGCAATATACCGCCCGGTTCACTCTCCTGTACGATTCTCCAAGTTGAACACGCAGTTCGTGTACTAAAAGCAAAAATACAGCAATTCAGTTTCGTATTCGTGTATCTTCATTCCCTAGTTCGATTCCTCACCGATTCCAAGCTTGAAGAACACAACAGCTTGAAATCGTCATAATTCGTCATTTATTAGGTAAACATGCAGGAAACGCAAGTATGGCAAACCTCCCGCGGTTTTAAAATTGATAGCGT
>NW_017299870.1:58028-60450 GCF_001594075.2 Trachymyrmex cornetzi | reverse complement strand
TACCGTTTGAGTGGACCTAAGGGGTCGCTATGCTCGTCCTAACATGTCGAATTTTAAACTAAAAGTTTTAGTCGGTAACAAATCATGACGTTTTAGCGATCCCTTAGGTCCACTCAAACGGTAAGAATACGTCCACCATACAGCAGACATCGCAATTATCATCGCTCACCGAACGATACGTTGGAAGAAAACGGAGAGGAACGAAGGACAGATTGAACGCTGCGAACGTGTTCATTTCTACGGTCTCTGGGATTCGCCGTGAACAATGAGTCGCGATGTTCTAAACATTCGGGTGAACTAGTACTGTTTGTAAACGATGTAGTTTACATGGTCGAGTATCCCAGTTTCAAATTTAAAGAAGGCTGGCCAAAATGTCTCTCGAGTCTAGGATTTCCCCCGAACATTTTCATCAATACCGTAGTAAATACTAACAGAGGATAAACCTATGTGATCTTCAATAATAACGATGTGGCGCAAATAGACGAATGCAATATGGGTGTTCGTTTATATCACTCGTTACAAGCGGTATTCCCGGGAATACCATCAGCTCCCACCTTAGCCTTCCGATATATGGATGGTAATCTGTACTTTGCTAAAAAACAACAATTTTACTAATGAACGAGTTCACGAGAAAGGCTGGAAAATTTAATATAAACATACTCAACGTCGAATGTTCGAGAGATGGATTATTGCAACAAATGCAGGATATCTTGAGTCAACTACTTCGATCGAGTACTACATAAAACACAACGAGAAATAAGACAAAGAAGGAGGAGGGGGGGAAAGATGGAAGGACATACATAATCAATACTATAATAGTTTTAAACAATTAGTATACAAGGAACAGTCATTCCGACAACATCCACGTGTTCGATCGTGAGGATAATACTGTAAGAATACACACCAATGCTCAACATCGCGGATATCGAAAAGTATCTCATGGAACAGGACGATCGTAATGAAGGAGGTGTGAAGAGAACATTCGACGATGAAAATCCCGATAACGAAAACACATCAAATAAGTAGGTATTTTTTTCTTTGCGTCTTTTTTTCCATCTACTCATTTTTTTCTTTAATTACAGACATCAAATCACACATCGTCCTATCGTACGCATTCTCGAGAAAAGATATCCGTTAACCGTAACTGGCTACAAATACTTGAACATGGGTATCAATGTCAAACTCCCTTCTTATGTAACTATCATTTTGGGAGATTCTCACGGTAAAGAGATTCCGCTTTCACCGGACATCTGAAGAGAGCTTCTTGAACAAAAACACGTCATTTTGTCCCTTTTGCAGTATGATGAGAATAATAGAGGAATACGCGCGACGCCGTCTCCAATGTACATTGGAAATTTAACTTTACGCTTCGGACGAATCAATAATCTATCAATACTGCGTCTAGAAACAAGTACAGCTCGTCTATCCATGTCAAAAAGCACTGTACTTAATATATTTAATATCTTGAATACTTTGTAAATCGTCTCATTTCCTCCTTAACCGCAATGACCGATAACGTCAACAAAAAATTTTCACGACTTCTCGCTATCGCGTCCACTGTCATGAAATCTGCGAACGTGCTGAAAATGATGTACGATGACGAATCCTTCGACCGCGACGACATCCTCGATTGTGAGTTGATCGCTCTGGTTTTCGGAGAGCATTAATTATGTACATCATTCAACAATAGACACTATTCTACAATTATAAAGCACTTTTATTTATTTTTACACCCTACCTTTATATACTACATTTACTTTATATAGTTTAAAGGAAAAGGAAATGGTCTATAATCTTTCAAGGAAAAAAAATCTACAAATGATTTGTAATTGCATACTATATATTGTCACTTGCGCTGTCACGGACAGTTAATCTGTGAAACTTGTGCAGTGTACATATGTATGTGATGGAAAACATAGTGAATATCGTGCAGAATATACCCGAAGAACATCTACTCCAAATCATCGATGTTCCCGATATCTTCAAAGTCTTCAATTAACATCGAAAACCTCATCGATGATTTGGAGTACACGTCGGATGACTCTGGATACTGTACAGATTAAGATAAACGATACGCATTATTATAATATTAATAATTTTTTACTTAATTTATTTTTACACATATATGGTTGGAGTGTGGTGAGCACGCTACAATAGCACAGTGCGTGCGTAGCATAACGTCTCGAAAAAAAAGCCGCAGCTTTCTGTAAGACAATAGATATGTATATATTTTTACAAAATTATATTTATGCAAATCAAATATTTCAACTTACATTCCCACATGTCCTCTGCAATAGTAGATTCATACGTTCGGAGACCGAATAGCTCACTAAGAAATAGATCCCCGTCGTCCCAGATATCCATATATTCCGATCGAAACTCCCGTTCGGCCCGTCTGTCCGCGCGTATCATCTGTCTAGTA
>NW_017299870.1:55940-57882 GCF_001594075.2 Trachymyrmex cornetzi | reverse complement strand
AATTTAAACCATTTGGATTGGAATAGGAAGATTCTTCAATAAGTATACGTATATTTAGGTTTCGTTGCATAAAAATTAAAGATAGTACCATTTGGATTAAGTAAATAATAAAGATAGTATCACTTGAGTTTTCCTTTCTTTTTGATAGTAGAATCAACTTGACGCCACAGTTGTTGATATCAAATCGTTCGTACAAATAATACATACCATTAGATTAATATTCATTATTTATTTAATTTGGCATAAAGAAGTGGGATTTAACTTGGAGCCAGTTCTTGATACTAAATCTTTTATAGGAATGATACATATATCATTAAAGTTAATATTATTTATTTAATTTGGTATTCGAATTACATGGAATTTAACTTGGCGCCAATTGTTGATATCAAATCTTTTTTACGAATAATATATAAAATTTTGACGAATTTAGTTTGGCGCCAATTTTGTTGATATCAAATCTTTTATACGAATGATACATATCATTAGAGTTAAATAAATAGTATCACTTGGGTTTTATTTTTTATTTTGATAGTAGAATTTAACTTGGCGCCACAGTTGTTGATATCAATTCTTTTATACAAATGATACATATCATAAGATTAATAATTTGACATGATATAAAGAGAGAGAGAGAGAGAGAGAGAGAGAGAGAGAAATAGGATTTAACTTTGCGCCAGTTCTTGATATTGAATCTTTTATAGGAATGATATCATTAAAGTTAATATTATTTATATAATTTGATATCCACGTGAATTACATGGAATTTAACTTGACGCCAGTTTAGTTGATATCAAATCTTTTATACGAATGATACATATCATTATAAGAATATCCTTGAAGAATTAAAATCCGAATTACATGAATAAGAATATCTTTAAAGAAAAAATTAAAGTCCCAATTACATGGAATTTAACTTGGCGTCAGTTTTGTTGATATCAAATCTTTTATACGAATGATACATTTCATTATAAGAATATCCTTAAAGAAAAAACATAAACTCGATTAACCCTAATCGGTGATTTACTGTCAACCGTAAGTGATCAATTCTAGTAAACAGCAAACGCGATTAGTCATCAGTTCCACGGCTGATTAAGTAATTGGCGTTGGTTAAACCGGCCCAAATGGCGATCCTTTACGAGAAGCACACACGCTTAGCGCTTTTATTACCTTTGTTTAAAAAGATAAGTTTGTATACAATCGTATATACAAAGGATATCATCAACTCGATTAACCCGAATCGGTGATTATTATGTAATTTGTAATTTAAAGATACGTTTCATGATTTATTATTTCTTGTTGGTATTTCTTGTTGAGGTTTCCTTGTGGTAAAGAAAACGTCAAGAAGATTTTTCTCAAATGGAATTTACGAAAATATGTTTGGAACAAAATTTAGAACTTTGTCAAATTCACGTATGGTTTACATGTCTGTTTATCTGCAATTTCCCAAGTCTGCCAGGAGCTATTGTATATTATATGTAATAAACAGGGATGGGAAGTAACTCGTCACTTGTAACGAAGTTACAGTTAGAGTTACTTTTTTTCAGTAATTGTAACTTAACTTTGTTACTTTCTTTCCATCTGTAATTATAACTTAACTTAGTTACATCTTTTAAGTAACTAGTAACTAATTTAATAGTTACTTTCATAGTTATTTTATATATTTTAAACTTATTTGTAGTGTACGGTATTTGTAGTGTACAATTTTTAGTGTACGGTAGTGTCCACTTGGCGCTACAAATACTTCGAAATATTTGACTAATCAGAAGAAAGAAATTTAATTAAAGCGTTCAATGAACTCTTGTACCTGTTCGGTCCATATTTTTGGATCTAATGGAATCCGCTAATCAAATGCAAGAGCGTTCAATGAACGGTTGTAGATCATTTTGTATTAGTGCTGGAATTTATTTGCAACTTTTAGCCGAATATAAAAAGAATTTTTTTT
>NW_017299870.1:55540-55849 GCF_001594075.2 Trachymyrmex cornetzi | reverse complement strand
GAATTTTTTTATCTTTTTGAATAAAATTGTATAACATGTAAATGTAAGCCAGTCTTTTTTTTTTAATTGTCCTAGGCTGCATTACTCTGATGATCCCATGTATCATCCTTGTTTAATATTAGGTGAAAAACAAAGGTAAAACGATACATGAAGGCAGTTGGATAATATTTCTAAATACTGCCCTAATGGCATCGATACTACTAGTAAAAATTCTGATGAAAAAAGTAACTTAAAAGTAACCTAAAGTTACTTTTTCAGTAACTGTAACTGTAACGAATTACTTTTCAGAGTCAATAACTTGTAACGGTA
>NW_017299870.1:54282-55196 GCF_001594075.2 Trachymyrmex cornetzi | reverse complement strand
CCTATATGCCTATGGGCAGAAGCACGCGTTACTGGTAATGCAGAATATGATTAGATCGCAAGTCCAGCGGGGAATGATAAATTACAACATTTAATACATATTAAAAAATTTTTTAAATCTTATTGAACTTTATAGTATACTAGTAACATGTAAAATTCAATCTTGTCTCATTCCCCGTTGAACTTGTCATCTAATCTTATTCTGCATTATTAGTAATGCATGCTTCAGCCTATCGGCAGACAGGCAACCTTATTTTACTGATGTGTAGGTTCTGCATTAGTAAAGCATGCCTCTGTATAATATATCAGCAAGTCGAGGTTCCTATATGCCTATAGCCAGGAGCACGTGTTACTGGTAATACAGAATATGATTAGATCGCAAGTGTGGTGGGGAATGAGACAATAGAATTCTGATATAATATAAAATTTTATAAAGTATATGTATTTAATAATTAATGAATTCATCCAGAAAACATCAAGAAGATTTTTCTCAAATGGAATTTACGAAAGGATGTTTGGAACAAAATTTGGAACTTTCAAATTCATGCATGGTGTTTATTATTATGTACGAGGCTTTTTTTACGAAATTTATTTTCAGGTATTATTGAAAATTAGTGGGACTCGTTGACTTTACCACAACTGACTAGACTATTAAAAACTTTATTTTTGAAAGCTGGACCAGTTTGAAACATTTTCATTCGGAATAAAATTTGGGACTTTGTCAAATTCACATATAGTTTACATCTCTGTTTAACTACAACGAATTTGTTAACTAAGTTAGGAAACAATAATAAAAAAATTTATAATTAATATTTAATAAAAGAAAATCGAACGGAGATGGGATTGTACACTGGCATATTTGTTAACTAGGCTAGGAAATGATAATGACAAGCAATTTATTCGATAACGATCTCC
>NW_017299870.1:49400-52670 GCF_001594075.2 Trachymyrmex cornetzi | reverse complement strand
TTTTTTTTAATACCTAAAGGATGTAGGTATATTGTAACGTATATAATATTTCAAAATCAGGCATCCACTTTTTTCTAAAAATCAATAATCAAAAATTGTGACAATCGGCCCCGGTCTCCCCTACTAGATAATGATGTATAGAATAACCACAAAAAAATTCAAAGCAATCGGTTCATTGGTTTTCGAGAAATTTTTAGTACCGATTTGAAAAACGTGGTTTCAAGAAAAACGCGTTTGAAAATTTGGGAATGAATAAATCATGAAATTTGTCAACTTACATGGAATCATCGATACCAGGCCCATAGTATAAGTCTTCTACGGTCGACGGAATGTTCATGTCTTCTAAATTTTGTTGTCGGCGCCGTATTCGATCTTCTTTCGTCTGTTGTTGCGCTTGCAGCTCGGCTTTCGCTATGCGAGTTTCGTCTTCTTGCGCAGCGTACAAGTGCGCGCCCGATCCGACCGATATTCCTAACACGTTCATGACTTCTAACAATGACGTGACACCATTGTTGAACGTGCATGTTGCAAGAAATGCAGTAATGTTAACGATTTTGACCCCGCTGTGCATCGTTTTTGGAGCTATCTTCCAAATAAGTTGGTTGAAGCTCTCATTGCTATTTTGTGTGTATCCGCCAACACAGCGTTCCAACAATTTGTCATTGCTGAGGTCTTCGAACCAATTCTAAATTGGTTTGATGGCATCTAACACCGTTTTTGGCAATGCTGAATAATCGTGACTGAAATTCCGTCCTTCTTTAGCTTTCGCTTGTTGCCACTTGCACCACAATTCGGGGCCTTCGGGACAAAAATGATGTTCAGCCCGGGTTCACAAGTCGATTTGAAATCGATCGATTTTTAGGACCGTTTTATTTGATATCTACTACATGTTCTATTGATCTTTGAAAGAAGATCGATATTTTATCGATGCTGCATTGATAAAACGTCGATCTTCTCGATGCAGCGTTGATAAAATATCGATCTTCGTTGAAGATCGATAGAAAATATAGTCGATATCAAACCAAACGGTCCGAAAAATCAATCGATATTAACTTGATTTAGACTTATGAACCAGGGAGGCTTGCTGTCTGTTGAGCCGTAATGGTAGAATGTTTCCCATATCGCTTTTTTCATGTCATCCTTGGAGTTACTGTTTCTTCGAATGGCTAAGCCATAGTAAATGCTCAGTTTGTCTACAAACTTTGCCGTCAATTTGTTTTTGCCGCCGATTCCAGGATTTTTTTTCTTGCATTCGCGAAGACGGGTTCCCATTCGCTTTTGAACGTGTCCCACGCATTCTTTTTTTATTTCTCATCACCATATAGTTTCGCATTCACTAATCCTGTGTACGTCTTAGTGTCGCCATCCCCGACGTAATTAATATACATAACTCCATGCTTTTCAACAGATCTTGAAAATAATTCCTTCATGGCGTCTACTTCCATTTTGCCTGCCGATCCGACATGATTCGCCTGGCAATTTTCTTCGTGATTAGATTTCCATTCCTGATATTGCTCGGTATTGACGTGTTTATTCCAATAGTTACATTCAGCACAATAAGCAGACTTTACAATAAAATCAATGACTTTTCCTGTCAACTGACCAATGAGAATCGTAACTCCATATAATGAGGTAAAACCACGTTTTCGCCACGTACCATCTCCTGAAACGGTGAGTTTTTTTATATCATTACTCGAATTTTGTTTTGTTATTTCCTGTTGTTCTTCTTTTACAGCTTGTTTTAACACCAATTGAACAATACTTGAAGCAGCAGAATGAATGTTGTCAATTATCATATCATATGTCGTTTGTTGAACCGGAGGCGGTAAATCCATGAGGCCATAAAATTTCATAGCTCCACGCAAACCAATCCCCAATAAACGCATAACAAAAAAGAATCGTGTATTTATTTCGTAAGCTGTCTTGATGTACGGGCACGAAGGAATGAAAGTCGGTTTGCACGATGAACACGAAACTACAATTTTAAAACCAAGCCCTCGAGTGCTTTCTATTGAGAATCGAACATCACTATCACACTTTTTGCATTTTACACATTCCGACAAGGCAGAAAACACTGTCAGTAAATTCAAAATTCGATACCCGATGTTTGGATCTTCTGGTGCGGATGTCTCACGATTACTCTTCAATTTTTTGCCACTGGAACTAATATTCTCGTCGGAAAGTTCTACTTTTTCGGCAGTATGTCGATTTTTGGGCGGTATTTTCTTCTTGCTTTGATCTTTGCGAAAAGATCCGGATCGATGAGTTTCCCGAGAACTTTTATATCTGTTATCCATTTTCCTCAGAATATTTATTCACAGACGAAAACTCACTGTAACGCACAGTTGCACGAACGGTAAGCTACTGACGAAACGCGTCCAATTTCTGGTAAAGAATAACGGTCGTGTGATATTTCCGTTATACCTGGACCCGAGCACGCCCGAAAACACAACAGAATCGTAAAACAGGTCTAGATACGCTCTCTTCGAAGGGTCGCTTGCCGCTACCTGCCTCTCGGCCGCAAAACAGGCGGCACGGCGCGCTCTCGGAGACGGTTCACTCTCTCGGCTGTAACTTTGTTATATATCGAGATATTGACTTGCAATTTTCACCAGATTTTCTTGAGATCTCAAGCTTCAAGAAAATGCAAAAAAAAAATCGATTTTTTCGACCATGCTAGGTGTATATCTCCCCTTAAGACATAAATTTTGAAGGTTAGAAAGGGAAACTAATTGTAAGATGTATTAGAAAGTTTTATTATTTTATAGTAATATGAATAAGAATTTTTTTACAGTAACATAAATGTATAAGAAATAAAAATAGTTTGTGTAACTGTGCCAATTAATGCACGGCAAGATTATTTGAGACTACTTAGGGCGACTGTTACCAATGCTGATTAACTTAATCGATGATTAACTCAATCAGCAGTAAAGCAAATAGTAAGTCTGCATCGTTCTTATTATCTTCGTGATATCCCAGCAAATACAAAATTACATTTAACGTACTCGTTAGTTGTAATTTCCCACTTAACAGTATGACTGCAATATAACGCACGTGTTATATTATAGTTATATTGTTGAGTGGGAAATTACGACTAACGGGTATGTTACATGTAACTTCGTGTTAGCTGGGATACTTCCATTTCTGCGTTCCTACTTAACTGTGATAACTTCTATCTGTAATAGGATGACTGTTGATTGAGTTAATCGGCGTTAGTAACGGTCGCTCTTAGGGGGTGATCCCGATTGATCACGTCTCGATTGGATACCA
>NW_017299870.1:43425-49264 GCF_001594075.2 Trachymyrmex cornetzi | reverse complement strand
CAGTGTGTGTGACTGTTCATATTACTGTAAAATAATAAAACTTTATAATGCATCTTACAATTAGTTTCTCTTTCTAACCTTCATGATTTATGTCTCAAATATAAACAAATAGAGATCATTATCGAATAAATTGGTTGTCGTTATCATTTGCTAGCCTAGTTAACAAATAAATTTTTTCATTATAATTTCCTAACTTAGTTAACAAATTCGTTGCAGTTAAACAGAGATGTAAACCATACGTGAATTGGCAAAGTCGCAAATTTTGTTCCAAATAAAAATGTTCCAAATTAACCAAACTAGTCCAGCTTTCAAAAATAAAGTTTTTAATAGTTTAGTCAGTTGAGATAAAGTCGACGAGTCCGACCAATTTTCAATAATACCTGAAAATGTATTTCGTAAAAAAATACATAATAATAATTAGATAATTTGCGAGAGGAATAACATATAGTATTATTTGTGTTTATTACATATAATATGCAATAGCTCCTGATAGACTTGGAAAATTGTTCGTTGCAGATAAACAAAGAAATAAATCATACGTGGATTTGAAAGTTCCAAATTTTGTTCCAAACATCCTTTCGTAAATTCCATTTGAGAAAAATCTTCTTGACGTTTTCTGGGGATAGATTCATTAATTATTAACTACATATTTTATAAAATTTTACATTATGTCAGAATTTTCTTGTCTCATTCCCCACCACACTTGCGATCTAATCATATTCTGCATTACCAGTAACGCGTACTCCTTTCCATAGCCATATAGGCAACTCGACTTGCTGAGTATATTACACAGAGGCATGCTTTACTAGTATTGCAGAACTTACACATCAGTAAATTAGGTTGCCTGTCTGCCGATAGGCAGAAGCATGCTTTACTAATAATGCAGAATAAGATTAGATGACAAGTCCAACGGAGAATGAGACAAGATTGAATTTTACATGCTACTAGTATACTATAAAGTTCAATAATAAGATTAAAAACATTTTTTAATATGTATTAAATGTTGTAATTTATCATTCCTGGCCGGACTTGCGATCTAATCATATTCTGCATTACCAGCAATGCGTGCTGCTGCCCATAGGCATATAGGCAACTCGACTTTCTGAGTATATTATACAGTTAAACAAAGGTGTAAACCATACGTGAATTTGACCAAATTCTGTTCCTAATGTTCTAAACTGGTCCAGCTTTCAAAAATAAAGTTCTTAATAGTCTATTCAGTTGAGGTAAAGTCGACGAGTTCCATCAATTTTCAATAATACCTGAAAATGAATTTCGTAAAAAAAGCCTCGTACATAATAATAATTAGATAATTTTCGGGAGAAATAAAATATAATATTACTTGTGTTTATTACATATAATCAGTGTTGGGCACAATTAAATTGTTTTAACAATTAATAATTAACAATTAAAATTGCATTTTTAATTGCAATTGACAATTATATAAGTTAATTGTAATTGTAATCATTATTTAATTGTGGGTACAATTAACAATTGATTTTTATGGTATGTATTGCGAATTGTTCTGTTAATATTCTGAATATTGAAAATCTATGTATAGTGTACGCAACGTAAACTATAGATTTGGAACACAGCTCAAGTACGCTGGGTTCATTCGGAGTGATTCCGAGTAACTCTCGAGAGACAAAACGGACAATACTAAAATTTGTTTGTTCGTAAGCAGGGTGAGACCGTCCAAGAGTGCGCACTTTTTCTATGAAACTATATAACTTATATAAGGATTTGAGTTCGGACAGTAAAATGGTGCTTAGATTATTCTTTACACTTTAAACTAAAATTTTATCTAGTATCAATGTAATACTATGATTCGTTTATACAGGAGATTACTCTCCTTAATTACAGGAGATTACTAAGAAAAGAACAATGTGAATTCTTGAGCAAGTGTCTTCTCAAGAGTTCGCATTAGTTCGCGATTTTCACTTTTTACTTTTGACATAACTATATAAAAATTATTTCAGATATTAAGTGAATATATCACTACGAAGCAGAACATGCATGCACACAATGGCCTAGTTTACACCCAACGACCTGACCTATACCCTGACTTTTATCCTACCTAAGACAGGTCTCGAACGGAGGGTTTACCCCAATATACCATAGACCTATAATATAAAATCCACTAATATAAAATTCATTTCTACGTACACAGCTTATTGCACATTACAAAACATGAAATAGAGCTATCTATTAGTTTCTTAGTACACTTTAGAGAGGTCAGGGATCTTGAAAAAGATCTCTCACCTAAGCTAGGTTATAACTGTTTACACCGTCGCGACCTGTCGTGTTTAGGTTAGATTTAGAGTATAGATGGCGGCCTAAACATAGGGTGTAAACTAGGCCAATATAAATAATACGGATTCACTAAGCAATGATTTAATGTAGAAATCGATTAATTCATCCTTGAAAAATATAGAAAGAAAATAATCAAAATCACAGAATTTAAAATATCTCCTTTATTACTGCAACGATCATAACGATTCTTTACACACAGATTCTGTGTGAAATACAGTTCTTACGATTAAATAATTTCGTCGTAAAGCTCAGTACGAACTCTTGAGTGATACGCACTCTGGAGGCGGCCTTACCCTACATATGTGTGCAGCTATAAGCAGGGCATTATAGATATATATATATATTGACAAAAAAAAGGCAAGTTCAAATGAAACAGTATGTGATAATTTTGATACATTTTTTTATTCACGAATGTAATGTGATTAACAAAATAATTGATTAACAAACATAAACCTTTTCGTAATTACTAATGCACAAAAATAATTCAGAAAAATATTTTAGAAAAATAATTTTGATTAAACTTTCTTATAATTGCAATTAGTTTTTAAAACAACCCTCTTCTCAAACATTTCGTCTGTTAACTTATGACTCTTTGGATGATTGGTCATGGTTGCATATGAGAATAATCTTTCAACTGGTGCAGAAGATGGTAGAACCGTATTGTATTTGACGAAGATATCTTTTATCTCCAAATATCTATTGAGAATGTCTAATTCCTGATTTTCCTCTGCAAAAAAATGAAGCATAAGCAATTCGGCTTTCGTCAGTGGGGCATCACAAGATCCGTTGAAATGCATTTCTAAATTTTCAGAATCCGAATCCGTATCAAAGTTGAAAAAGGAAATTTCTTTTTTTGTATTTTTTGTTGTGCGAGTTGCTGCTATTTCTGGGTTTTTGTTAATTTCTTTTGATATACTGATTTTGAAAATATTTTCTTTCAACTGGTGCAGAAGATGGTAGAACCGTATTGTATTTGACGAAGATAACTTTTATCTCCAAATATCTATTGAGAATGTCTAATTCCTGATTTTCCTCTGCAAAAAATGAAGCATACGCAATTCGGCTTTCGTCAGTGGGGCATCACAAGATCCGTTGGAATGCATTTCTAAATTTTCAGAATCCGAATCCGTATTAAAGTTGAAAAAGGAAATTTCTTTTTTTGTATTTTTTGTTGTGCGAGTTGCTGCTACTTCTGGGTTTTTGTTAATTTCTTTTGATATATTGATTTTGAAAATATTCAAAACCTTATTACGTTGTGTAGGTTCTACACACGATAACCATTTATTTTTAAAACGTGAATGAGATAAAGCAGCAATTGCAGCACTTTCGGCTTCTGGAGTATTCAGGTCGTAAAACTGGCTAAATCTTGTCTCAACGCTATTTATATAGGTTTCTATTAGCGTTTTACAGTAAGTTAAATTATTCTTTCTCTTGATTGTCTTAAGTTTTTTTCTTAATGCGAAAAGGCATGGTAAAACAATACCGAAATACATATTATTTTCACCTTGCATTATATCCAGTGCTTCTGCAACTGGCGCAGCACACATCAAATACTCTTGTATATGGTCAAATTCGGTGCATTTAATAGGTTTTTTTATACCTAATTCCCTATGCAATTGTACATTTTTTTCTTTAATGGAGTGAATTTGTTGAAGAGAGTCGAACAAACTGTTCCATCTGGTCTCGCCAGGTCGACTCAAAATATGGTGCAATATATTTTGTATTATCTCTGCTGACTTAGGTCGCCTTGCGGCGTTCCATAAAGTATTGCATTTTTTCATCACGGCATTATGTATGTTTGATAATGGAGTATTTTGTGCTTTTAATACCTTATTAGCATCAGTAGTTGAACATAAACTTAGTGTATGTGCACAGCATCGTAAATGTACAGGTAGTGAGTAACTTTCCGTAGTATCTGAGTCATCTATGATTGAAATATTATGGATGTTTTCCTCTTCAAGATCATCAGAATCAAATGAAATTGCGTCGGGCACATCTTTGTCACGGTCAACCGAGTCAACGGTATTAATATTTGTTAATTGTACTCCAAACATCTTGAAAGCCTTTACAAAATTGGTGCCATTATCGGTTATAGTGGCAACTATCTCGTTTGCAGTGAGGTTAAAGTCAGAATGAATTTCCTGTACTAGTTCAGATATGCGATCATAACTATGAGTACCTTTGAACCTGCGACAAGCTAATGCCACTGACATCCTAGATAGATCTTTCGCAATCCAATGTGCTGTAACTCCAATAAAACTCCGTTGCTTACCAGACCAGATGTCTACCGTAGTGCAGACATAATCAATCTCACGCAGTGTAGACTTTATTTCTGCTATTTCTTTCGTATATTTATCTTGTATACGACGTCCCAACGTTCGCCGACTTATTATCTTGAGATCAATATTCGATATATTGAAATCCGAGAACATTTTCAAAAAATAAGGGTCCTCTACAGCTCTCAATGGTATCATAGAATGGATAAAGTAATTAACAATGTTTTCATCAAATTGCTCCTGTGTTAATGCCTTTGCCTGTTTCTTTAATTTTCCAGTAGATTTAGACACTTCGCCAGTACTAGTTTCGTTGATTCCGCTATTTAACTTTTTTTTTTACTTGTTATGTAATTTTTATATTCCTCGATGCAATTTTCGCCGTGTTTCCTTTTCAAATGGCTTATGAAGTTGGATAAACATTATATCCCTTTATTTCTATTCTTTATTATTGTATCCCTTTATTTCTATTCTTTGAGGAGAGCATTTCATACATAAGGCAACAATTTTATTTACTGTCGAACTTTCTGGTAAGTACTTGAAATATTTTCCATCAAGTACATTAAGTCGCGGTTTTGCCGTAGACGCGGAAGTAGGTAGTGTTGGCGAATGCGGCGGCGGCGGCGGCGGCGATTTATTAATTTCCAAGATGTTCACAGAAATATTGTTGTTTTCGCCTTTGTCGGATGTATAAAGAGACATCGTCAAAAATCATACGTATAATGAATGAACTATAGAAATTGTAGCGTGCGCCAAAGAAAGGTTCACGTACACAAATATACGACGTCTGTTTATTATCGCTCGAAAGCGTAGATTGAAATAACAACGTTGTTGACACGTCGTATTCCCAAATCCGCCGGCTTTTAGCGCATGAGCGATAAATGTAAAGCGATAATGTAAAGTATTTCATCTGATAATGAGAAAAAAGAGGTATTGTATGAATCATTGTTACTTTTTTCTAAATTATGTAAACATATGGTATTTTCAAATTAAAATTATATTGATAAAATAAAAATTAATACGTTTATAAATACTGATAGAGCAATTGGCAAGTACTGATAAGTATACATAAAATAATATTCTAAAATTAGACTTTTGCATTTATAATATTTTAGTAATTACACAGTAAAAAATCGTGCGTCCATATGTAGAATTTTTCTTGTGTTACCACGTTTTGATTATTACTTCAATGTAAAATAAACATACAACTGATATGTTATTATTTTTGTAACATTTTGATGTGTTAGATTCAT
>NW_017299870.1:42852-43198 GCF_001594075.2 Trachymyrmex cornetzi | reverse complement strand
AAAGTCAAAATAACAAATATAAATGTAAAGTATTGTGTCAATTATTTAATATTACTAGTTCGTTAATATATAACACAAATCAAATGAGTTACTTTAACTTAAAATTTAGAGTGGATCTCCTGGGACATGTAAAAAATGTTAAAATTAACATTTTCTTTTTTACTGTGTATGCACCCTCTAAAATGGACTTTAATCATAAATTTTTTGAACATGACTGGAGACACTACCGCATCTCCTGATCATTTACTTTTTAGAGTACAGATATATAAATAAAATATTTAAAAAAATATTTACAAAATAATTTAAAATTATTATATAACGAAAGAGAGTGAAATACGGCGAAAAA
>NW_017299870.1:41796-42776 GCF_001594075.2 Trachymyrmex cornetzi | reverse complement strand
GTTGCAATTAAAATAATAATTGCAACTAAGTTAGTTGCAATTAATTTTAGTTGCAATTAACTTTAATTGTAAACTGCGATTGATCGTTTAGTTGTGACCTGCAATTAATCAGTCAATTGCAATTGAAACACTACAATTAAATATTCAATCAATTGATTAATTGATTGAAGATTCAGTTGATTGATGCCCAACACTGCATATAATATGCAATAGCTCCTGGCAGACTTGGGAAATTGTTCGTTGCAGATAAACAGACATGTAAATCACACATACATGAATTTGACAAAGTTCCAAATTTTGTTCCAAACATCTTTTCGTAAATTTCATTTGAGAAAAATCTTCTTGACGCTTTCTGGATGGATTCATTAATAAGAGGTTTACTTTACCACAAGGAAACCTCAAGAAGAAATGCATCATGAACGTATTTTTAAATTACAAGTTACATAATAATATACGTACAAGGTCGAACAAACAATTAGATTTATGCAAGACATCAACATTCGGTAATTGTTGAATTAGCCTCCTTACCTCCTCGAGGTTCATAAAATAAACTCATTCGATGCATTTTTGCACTACTTGAAAAATTTGCCCCACGAACCGAGTTATTAATTGTTATTAATTAAAGTTGACAGATATCCAGAGGAAATCTGTTGCATCGATGGCATAAAGGATTAAACAAATTTTTTGCTTTACAAACACATATTAACCAAGCAAATACTCTGCTGTAACCAATGCCACCATCGATATGACAGATTTCCTAACCTGAATAGTCATCAACTTTAACGATTAATATCTCGGTCCACGGGGTAATTTTTTTTGTCAGATTCGTTCATTCCGTACACAAACGTGTCGAGTAAGTCTAAAATGTATATTGTAGAAGCAGAAAATCACTTACGTGTTCCTTTACTATCGATGTGACGGACC
Source organism: Trachymyrmex cornetzi (assembly GCF_001594075.2). Taxonomy (NCBI): domain Eukaryota; kingdom Metazoa; phylum Arthropoda; class Insecta; order Hymenoptera; family Formicidae; genus Trachymyrmex; species Trachymyrmex cornetzi. Next base: position 41,852 of record NW_017299870.1, on the reverse strand, counting down.
TAACCTAATCAAAAGTGTATACACTAAGGGTACGTATCCATCGAGCACGTCACGCG
>NW_017299870.1:36850-41624 GCF_001594075.2 Trachymyrmex cornetzi | reverse complement strand
CGCTGATCATATATGTATATCACTACTAGCGCTCCTTGCGTATTGCGTAATAATTGCGTAAAGAATGTCAGAAGGACACGAAACTAGCGCTCCTTGTGTAAAGAATGTCAGAAGGACAACAAAGGAATGCGCGGAATGTGGTCGACGACAATAATGACAATAAGGACGACGTATCTGAAAAATGGACTGAAAAAGTAGCAGTTCGGAACTTTGCGTCTCGATATCTCCACTCGTAGGGCACGTAGAAAAAAATAAAAGCACTTTTATCATACAATCCGTGCGGTGGCTATCGATTGAGCATACATAGAACGCGATCGGTTCAGCCGTTATTGAGATCCGATAATCTCGATTTGCCGCAACTCGTCGGTTTGCGTAAAGGAGGCACTGCAATGTCGCTTCGCGCAGCTTAGCACCGAGACACTACCAGAGTCTCCAGATTTCACTGCTTTACATGAAAAGTCAAATCACTCTGGGCAGTAAGAGAGGTATGGAGTGAACTGATTAAGAAAATGTGACTTTCCACCTCCCCTCCTGCCTACTTCAAGGGGGCACGACTCTCACCTCCCTCCCTCCTGCTTCAGAGGTGCCCGACTCTCACCTTCGACTCTCACCCTCCCTTCCCCCAACTTCAGAATCGCACGACTCTCACCTTCAACTCTCACCACTGGAAAGACGGATGAGAGTCGGAAGTGAGAATCGTGTGCCTCTGAAGCAGGAGGGAGGAAGGGTGAGAGTAGTACGCTTCTGAAGCAGGGGGAGAGAATCGAAGGTGAAAGCCACCTAAAACTTGTTGGAGGTCTTTCAGGGTCATGACCTTGACGACATATGTCGGCGCGGGTGGCACCCAGTTGGACACGACTCAATTGGACACGAGCCACTCACAGCGCTTGAAACTATAAAACTCCTAAACACCGGTCGCTGTGATTGGTGGTGTCCAATCGAGCCGTGATCAATCGGGATCACCCCTGTCGGCGCGACATCCTCAACAGTGCACGACAATAAAACATATTCAGAAACAGTGAAATGATTACTAACTTTAACCGTTAATAACTTTTTAACGAATAACGAGCGACGGCTAAAACTTGTTGGAGGTCACTCAGGGTCATGACCTTAACAACATATGTCAAGGTCAAGGTCATCGGGGCTGGCTCCCCTCATCTCCATAATTACAATAAGGAAATACAAATTAATAACTTTTGACATTAAAACTGCCTCTCTTTATGGACACTTAAATGAAAATGTTTATATGCATTTGCTAGAAGGTTTTAACAAGTTAAATAGGAAGATAAATGAATACCTTAATCAAAGTAATTTCCTCCATTTTCTACTTTATTACTAATTAATAATACTTTATTAATAATACTTTGATTAAGGTATTTCCCTTCGAAACAAATCAATTTTGGAGACAAAAAACGGCAGAAATTAAGTTTAACGCCTAATAAGATCTGCAAACTGAATAAAGCTTTATACGGACTGAAACAAGCTCTTTTATCATGGAATAATCATTTTTCGTCCTTCATTAAAAATAAAGACTTTGAACAGTTGAAATAAGAATCACGTTTATTTAAGACAGACTATGACAATTTAATTTTAGGAATTTATGTCGATGACGGTGTATATATTAGGTGTACAACTTTGCTTCCGCCGTTTTTTTTCCGAAATTCGAGGTTTTATTGTAAAAAACTGGTTATACATTTATGATTCAAAGTATTGTCCATCGCTAGCCACTACTTTCTCCCATCTTTCGGGCAGCGTACGAATCCCGCCTTGAAAAAACTGGTCATCTTTTGAGGCGATCCATGAATCGATTCAATTTTTTACTTCTTCATAAGACCAGAAGTTCTGGTCAGCCAGGCCGTGTGCCATTGATCGAAACAAGTGATAGTCAGAGGAAGCAACGTCTGGAGAATACGGCGGGTGGGGTAGGATTTCCCATTTCAACGTTTCCAAGTATGTCTTGACCACTTTCGCAACATGGAGTCGAGCATTGTCATGCTGCAAAATCACTTTATCGTGTCTCTCGTTGTATTGCGACCGTTTGTCTTTCAATGCTCGGCTCAAACGCATCAATTATTGCGTTCGATACTGATCGCCTGTGATTGTTTCAGTCGGTTTTAACAGCTCATAATACACTACACGCCGAGCTGGTCTCACCAAATACAGAACATGACCTTGGAGCCGTGAATATTCGGTTTGGCCGTCGACGTGGAAGCATGGCCGGGAACTCCACATGATTTTCTGCGCTTGGGGTTATCGTAATGAACTCATTTTTCGTCCCCAGTCACAATGCGATGCAGAAATCCCTTCCGTCTTTGCCTTTCAAGCAGCTGTTCACAAGCAAACAAACGCCGTTCAACATCTCTCGGCTTCAACTCGTACGGCACCCAATTTCCTTGCTTCTGAATCATTCCCATGGCTTTGAGGCGTTTTGAAATGGCTTGTTGAGTCACTACACATGATCGTGCCAATTCTTCTTGATTTTGACACGAGTTTTGATCAAGTAATGCCTCCAATTCTGCATCTTCGAAAACCTTCTCTCTTCCACCGCTATGCCGGTCTTCGACGTCAAAATCACCGTGCTTGAAGCGTTGAAACCACTCCCGACACGTTCTTTCACTAATAGCGGCCTCACCATAAGTATTTGAGAGCATTCGATGAGCCTCAGCCGCAGATTTCTTCATATTGAAGCAGAAAATTAAAACCTCCCGCAAATGGCGAGAATTTGGCTCGTAAACTGACATTTTCAATCGAGAATAACTTTATGATGCAGACACAAATCGACTAATGTTTCTATGGGGTTACTTTGATAGATGCCCAAGTTTATTATATGACGTCTATGATCTATTTATTTCGACCACCGCTTTCCGCTAAAGCCATCTATAGGAAAACGGCGGAAGCAAAATACCTAATAATATTGGGTATGGGAATAAGTTTCCGCCCTTTTTAAATGAAAAAGATGTATTTATCTAAACAAAACAATACAAAGTAAGTTCATTCAAAGTATGCTCCATCAGAAGCGACAACTTTCTCCCACCTTTCAGGTAATATACAGATTCCTCGAAGGAAGAAATCTGGTTCTTTTGAAGCGATCCATTTATCAAGCCATTTTTCGATATCTTCATAAGAATTGAATCGCTCTCCGGAAAGGGCCGACAGCATGGACCGGAACAAATGGAAATCTGAAAGAGCAATATCCGGTGAATACGGCGGGTGGGGCAGAATTTCCCATTTCACTCCTTCCAAGTATTTCTTGACCGGTTTTGCAATGTGTGACATAGCGTTGTCACGTAGTAGAATCAGCTTACCGTGCCTATTGTCCCATTTCTACTGTTTTTGTTTCGAAGCTTAGTTCAAACAGATCACTTCGAACGAATATCAACTACTGGGCTCAAAGGCTTGAACACACACCTTTCAAATACATGTATTGCCGTTTTATCAAACACACAAGCAGTGCTACTAACGACATCTCTCTAATGGGCGGAAACTTATTCCCATACCTAATAGTTGGCAAATGCTCAGAAGGAATAAATAATTCATTTGCTGATTTGAAGAAAGAATTTCAAGTGAGAATAGAAAAAGATCCAAAAACATTCATTGGAATGGAAATAGGAAGAATAAAAAACGGATTTAAACTAAAACAATTAAACTATGCAACAAAAGTGCTCCAACGATATAGTATGGAAAATTCTAAACCTACAGCAACTCCAATTAAAAAAATAAATAATGACACAACATTGATAAATACAAAGTACCCATATCGAGAGACTGTTGGAAGTGTTTTATTCTTATCAACGAAAACAAGGCCTGATTTGTCGTATGCAAATGGATATGCAAGTAGTTTTGTCGAAAAACATACAGAAGAGAAAATAATAAATATCAAACGTATTCTTAGATATCTCAACGGAACTATTAATAAAGGGTAGAATTCACAACTGAAGCAAATGAAGATTCTCTTGAGGCTTTCACTGATTTGGACTTTGCTGGGGATCCACAAACAAGACGTAGTACATCTGGATACATCAACTATTAAGGAGGTGGACCAGTAGCTTGATGCTCAAAGAAGCAAGGTTTAGGGACACTCTCAAGTACGGAAGCAGAATACGTAGCTGCTACACATTGCTGTAAGGAATTATTGTATATCAAAGCTCTTCTTTTTTTTGAGGAACTAATTAATAAGACATTGAAAAATAAGATTCATATGGATAATCAAAGCGCAATTAAAGTGATTAAGAATGATGTAATAAATAATAGGTCGAAGCATATAGATATAAAATATCGTTTTGTTCATGATATAATTAAAAAACAAATTGCGACTTTAAATTATTGTCCAACAGATAACCAAATCGCATATATTTTTACTAAGCCTCTTTCTCAGACAAAATTAAAAAATTTCAGAGACAGTTTAACCCTTGTGTACGCACCCAACTATACCAACGTTGTTACGCACCCGGGTACCCCGGTGCTCACCTCTTATTTTTTTTAAATTTTTTAAATATTTATGCAATTGAAATAATTTCCTTGACGTTTATTTCAATAAATAAACATCAAAAATGAGTGAGTCAAAATAGCGCGCGATCATAAGGACGCCATAGTCCAGGAGATGATGACACTAAAATGGTCATGATTTGTTACCGCTTGAAATCGTCAAAATTCGTCATTTATTAGGTAAACATGCAGGAAACGCAAGTATGGCAAACCTCCCGCGGTTTTAAAATTGATAGCGTGTGATTGAAGTTGTCAAAATTTGTTGCTTTTTTCCTAATAAGTTACTGGA
>NW_017299870.1:22923-36495 GCF_001594075.2 Trachymyrmex cornetzi | reverse complement strand
AAACTATCACTAGAAACACATGCCAGCCGGTAACATATTAGGAAAAAAGGAACAAATTTTTGACAACTTCAATCACACGCTATCAGTTTTAAAACCGCGGGAGGTTTGCCATACTTGCGTTTCCTGCATGTTTACCTAATAAATGACGAATTATGATGATTTCAAGCGGTAACAAATCATGACCATTTTAGTGTCATCATCTCCCGAACTACCAACACTGCTCGGAGTTTTGAAAACAAACAATAGAGCCCCCTCCTTACATCTAAGTACTACAGTTAAAGCGGAGACGCTTGGCTGGCCTACGCAGAATACTTGAATACTTTGGAGTTATGGAGGAATTATCGAGGACTGAATTTGCAAGGTAAAACAAAATGTACATCTGTGATTTTTTCAGCGTTTCATTAAAAAATTCTAATCTCTTTCTGTTATTTTATTGAAAAAGAGAATAATGCATGAATTTTATCTCAGATTGAACGCCACGGAGAAAGAAACTTATTTGACCGCGATATTAGGAGACAATGATGATGAGTCAAACAGGGCATCTGACAGCGATGACAACGACTGTCTACCGGATGAAATTTTGCCCGAGGCTCTTGATAGCGATGAATCTGCTGTTGATTTAGGTAACTTATCATGCAATAAAAGTCAACTTTATCAAATGAATTTGACAATAATTTTTACTGAATTTTGCTGTATTTTTATAAAAAATCTAACTAATATTTACTTTGGTCTAATATGAAATTTTTTATTTTTAGATGACGAAGAAAACGAGGATGCCGAAGAAGAGAGAGAGGATCAAACAGCAGCTGCAACACGAGTAGGTAGCTTACCTTTAGAGTGTACAATGGTCGGATTGTTACCAGCGCTCTGGTTGGATAATTTAGGGCGCGGCGGTCAAACCTCTTACAATATATAATAAATTAATCTATTAATTTTTTCAGAAGAAACACCAAGCGCTTACATAGCCAAAAATAAAACTGTATGGAATAAAACGCCGCTTCAACAACACCAAACTGCATCTCATAATGTAGTGCGTCAGCGAAGTGGTCCTCATCGAAGTACCACAACACTTTCAATAAGCGACACTTTCAAGAAGATATTTACAGTAGATATGGCAGATATTATCATTCGACATACAAATAAAAAGGCTTTAAAAAAATTTATAGAAAAAGTGATTAATTCGGAGTTACAAGATGCTTATAAGCAAATAAGTCATGTAAAAAACGAACTTTTTATACATCATAGAATAATTAATTGTTCATTTCCTGGTAGTGTATCATTTTCTTTTTTTAGTAGACAAGAATTTATTTTTAATAAATTATGGACAAATGAATATATAATAGAATAAATAAAAAATTACGAAACTTATAAGATTACAAACAATAAGACAAACAAAAGAAAGTATTAAACCGACCAGATTTAATTTATTATGGTCGAGTTCAATTAATACGGACTCAAAATTCATTCCAAGTACTATTAAACAAATTTCAACACAAAGTATTAACACAATAAATTTCGATGCACTGTTTCACATCAATATCAGTCCTTTGAAATTTGATGACAAACTTAACTTAAATAATACGAACGACGAATGGTTAATCAATCTGAACAATGTAGATATACCAAAAAATGTTAAAATGATTTTACAACTCGGACAAATTTCAATTTACCAAATAACACTATGAACAAAGAAAATATAATTATTGAATTTATAAAACAATAAGGAATACAATATCAATAAATTAGATAAAAACACAAAAAATTCAATAAGAAATGATTCTATTCTCGCATTAAATAAAATTTCACATAATAATAAAGTTTTAAATACAGACAATAACAAAATAAAAACATGAATGAAAGAGATTAAACAGTTCATTAATAAACATTCAGATATTCTAGTTACACGAGCTGACAAAGATAATTCGACGGTAATAATGAATTTGACGGATTACAAAGAAAAAATGCGTGTAATGTTAGCAGATAATAATACTTATATTAATATTAACAAAGAACCTACAAGGATGATGACAAATCAAATACACATATTGTTAACTAGGTGGAAGAATAAAAAATATCAAACGACATACAAAAAACTTAATGTTACGGATGGTATGGTGCAAGATCTTATGGGATACCAAAGATTCATAAACCAGGAAATCTTCTAAGAATAATAGTCAGTTGTATCAATAGCCCACTATTTCCTATAGCTAGTTATGTTAAAAGTATAATAGATAAAAGTTGAAAAAAAGAATTTAGTTACATGAAAAATAGTTTTGATTTAGTGAATAAATTAAATGGCAAAGCACTAGAATCAGAATATAAAGTGGTGTTCCGTCGCGATAAATTATCGACCGAGATCGAATCGAGCGATCGAGAACGTGCCAATCACGTGACCGCTCGTCTGCGGCGCACGAGGGCACTGTGGTCGTGGCGTTGCGTGTTAGCAACAGCGTCGGCGTCTGTTAAGTTGTATCGTTGCTGTTCTTCTACGAGTACGGACTACAAGGCGTACAAAGGGAGGTAAAGAGATTGTTATCCCCTCAAGTATCTATGCAAGCTAGACGACGAGGAACTTGATCTCGAGCTGAGAAGACAGGTAGGAGAGGTGTCTGCCTATCAAACTCGGGCGTCGTGAAACGACGCGATGCGTAGCGGTTTTGATTGCGTGTGGCCTCGTGCCGCCATATTATCTATCTGTCTATACGGGGCTCGATTACGGTTCGAGCGAGGGACCCGTCTGTCTGTCTATCTGTCTACACGGGGCTCGATTACGGTTCGAGCGAGGGACCCGTCTGTCCGTCTATCTATAAGTAAACTTGAACAACTTGTGACATTCATAAGCGTCAAAATAAACCTATGCTTTGTTAAATGAAAAATTGTAATCGTTCCTTCAGGACGGATCCCGCAAGCCTGATTCCCTGTCATTGTTCCTAACCGAGCAGTCGTTCATCAACCGGACATTTTCTGGTCCTTCGAGCCGGATTCGGGCATGGCGTGGGATTCGCCTTGGAGGCGGACTGATGGTGGCGGACAAGCCGTTTGGTAACCGGCGGTCGCCTATCATCGCTAGATGGATTAACGTGAACTAATATTCCATATTTTACAGGTTATGTTATATCTTTGAAACAGAGAGATTCAATAATAAAAAGTCAATGTATGTGCACACAATGGACACTCTACGGTCTCAGATCACGATACAAATGAATCGTTTTTTAATGATACAAAATGCAGCTGAGGACGCATCTGAAGACGCTGCTAATATACGATCTCGACACTTGGTGAGTACGCGGCTCATGATCTTAGAGACTAATTGGGCCAAGTTTCAGACCACTCATGAGCAACTGTGTGGAACCAACATGGAAAGCCTTCAAGAGGAGGCCTATATTAAGCATCGAACATATGAACGATGTCAAGAATTTTATATACAAGCGAGAGCCGTATTATTGGAACAACAAGAATCAATAGATGTTTCTAATCCCGGATCGCGACAATCCGATGCGGTTATTCCGGCATCACGTCCCAGTGGCTTTCGAGTGCGTTTGCCAAGAATTAGCTTACCGTCGTTCGCCGGTGATTATCATTTATGGAGATCATTCCACGATCTCTTTACAGCAATGGTGGTTGACAACTACGAACTAACGAACGTCGAAAGGATGCATTACTTGAAGACGAGTCTGAAAGGCGATGCTGCGAGGCTCGTCATGAATCTCAAGGTTACCGACGACACCTTTTCAATCGCTTGGAATACTCTAGTAGTTCGATACGAGAATAAGCGGGTGCTTATCTCCGCGCAGTTAGACAAGCTTTTTGGATTAAAGCCCATCAAGTCAAGATCAGCAAAGGAGCTCAATACAATGTTAGCCACAGTCACTGCATCGCTTGGAGCCCTTCAAGCCCTGGATTGTGATACTGGTTCATGGGATCCGTTCTTAGTATACTATCTGACACGTCTACTGGATGTGGACACTCATGAGGAGTGGGAGGTGAAATTAGGACCATCCATGTCATACCCGACGTTCAAGGAATTTGAGGAATTCTTGATCGGCCATACGAGAGCGTGGGAAAGTTTGGCTCCCACATCAGTTAAACCGAGTAAAGAAAGGAGTCGGTTGTCTTGGCCGCTATATAAGCCCGAAGTCAAGTCTCGTCGCGTCATCCTCCTCGAATACAGGTGAACAGGGGTGTCGACTCTGTAAGTCAAATCATTACTTGTCAAACTGTCCTACTTATTTGTCTCAGTCAATCGATCGTCGAAAGCGTACTATTTTTAAATTGAATTTGTGCTTCAATTGTCTGGGAAGGCACTCTGTCGAAGCTTGCGGCAGTTCTCGCGGTTGTCGGAAATGTCATAAGAGACATCACACCACGCTACATATGGCGCCAGCCGTCGGTGGGATCCGAAGCAAAACCGGTTGCTGATTCGCGTACTACTGATAATCAGCCTTCTCATTCCGACGCCAAGTGACTAGAACCCTTCGCCGATCATGTCATAAGCCACAGGCTGCTCACTATACTTGCCACCTGTCAAGTAAGGATAAGGGGTCTTAGCGGACGTATGATAAGGGCCCGTGCACTCTTGGATCCGGGATCCGAGTTGTCATTCGTAACTGAGGTGTTAAATTTATTAGGATTGCCTCGTATGCATGCGGAGATATCGTTAACCGGCATCAGCGAAACGCAGTCAAGACGTACTAAGGGTTCGACTTATCTCACCCTTCATCCTATAACCGATAATTCAGTCTCTCACAAATTGCACGCATTTGTTCTCCTGAGATTAACGTCTCAATTGCCATCTTTTGAGGTAGCGCAAGAGGCATGGACTCATTTTAGACATTTGGAACTAGCGGATCCTAATTTCGGAAAGCCTGGTCCAATTCATGTAATTATCGGCGCGGACGCGTACGGCCAAGTCATTAAACCCGGATTATTACAAGATGATTCATCATCACTTATCGCACAGTCGACCTTATTCGGTTGGGTAGTATCCGGACCCGTCGCGTCTGATACTCACAATCGGGATGAAAGGATTTATCATTGCATGATTGATCGCGATTTACAAGATCTTTTAACGCATTTTTGGAAACAAGAAGAAATTTCGAAATCTGACGCGAATATCTTGAACCCTGACGAGGCGCATTGTGAGGAACATTTCCTAGCTACTTTCTCTCGTGATCGCGATGGTCGATATATGGTTCGACTTCCATTGAAATCGTCAGCCGCGCTATTAGGAGATTCGGAGTCGATAGCGCTTCGTTATCTGTCGCGACTTAGTCGGAAATTCGAACAAGAACCTTCATATTGTCATTATATACGAATTTTCTATCGGAATACCAGTCATTAGGACACATGACACCGATAACGGAATCTAAAATATCTGATTCGCCCGTATTTTATTTACCGCACTATGGTGTATGGCGCGAAACCAGTCAGTCAACTAAATTACGGGTAGTCTTTAATGGGTCAAGTCCCTCCTGCAGTGGAGTAGCACTTAACGATATTTTGCATGCAGGCGCCAAACTGCAAACCAATCTCTTTGATGTCCTGTTATGGTTTCAATCCCATAGATACGTTTTCTCAACGGACATTACGAAAATGTACCGACAAATCTTAGTTCATCCGAGTGATCGTAACTTGCAACGTATTTTTTGGTATAACTCTCGCGGTCAAGTGAAACCATACCAGCTCACCACGGTAACATACGGTTTAAATTGTGCTCTATTCTTAGCGCTTCGCGTGTTACAACAACTCATTGCGGACGAAGGTCCTCGGTTTCCCAAGGCTATACCTGCACTAACCCAAGGAAGATATGTGGACGATATCTTCGGGGGTGCAGAATCAATTGACGAAGCGAGAGAAATAATGATTCAGGTAACGCAACTTTGCATGGCGGGCGGATTCCCCTTACAAAAGTGGAGTAGTAATTGTGCAGAGTTGCTTGATTGCACCACGGTATCGCGCGGCAATAACGTGCCCTCCGTGGAATTAAATTCTTCTCGTGTCACGGTGTTAGGCCTTTGCTGGCATCCATACGCAAACATTCTTACGTTCACATTAGTACCGTCTTCACATCGACGTATTACAAAAAGGTCTGTTTTGTCTGAAACGGCGCAATTATATGACCCTTTAGGTCTAATTGCACCTGTGTTGATCCAAGCGAAACTCCTCATCCAGGAGCTTTGGCTGTTGAGAATAAGTTGGGAGAATAAGTCCCTTACCTGCTTATTTTCAGGATCGACAGTCGACCTTCAAACAACAATTACAAACGCTTAGTACCTTAGAAATCCCTCGATGGCTCAATACCACTTCTAACGCCTTTTCTGTACAGTTGTACGGATTCTCCGACGCGTCACAGCTCGCAATGGCGGCGGTAGTGTATCTCAGAGTAGAAACTCCAGGTGCGGAAACTCAGCTTAATATTGTTTGCGCTAAGACTAAGGTGGCGCCGCTAAAGAAACTAACGGTACCTAGACTCGAACTAAACGCCGCATTGATGCTTTCTCGTCTCACAGTCTCAGTCCGAGATGCATTAGCTTTGGAAAATAATTCAATCTTCCTTTGGACGGATTCTTCCGTCGTCCTCTCTTGGGTCTCATCTCACCCTGCGCGCTGGAAGGATTATGTTCGTAATCGAGTAACGATTATACAGGAAATATTGCCCTCAGCAACATGGCATTTAGTCCCAGGCAAGGAAAATCCCGCCGATTGTGCATCTAGAGGTTTAAGCGCTCACGACCTTATACAGCATTCGTTATGGTGGTCAGGGCCCACGTGGTTGTCTCAGGCGTCGGTCGATTGGCCAAACATGAACACTATTTCCACTGCCAGCGTGAACCTAGAGGAAAGATCAAATCAGATACTTACCTCACGTCGCGATAGCCAATTTTATCCTTGGGACCTTCTTGAGCGCTACTCTTCTCTAACAAGACTTTTAAGAATAACGGCTATTTGCAGGCGCGCGGTCTGCCGCTTTCGGCAACGGACGTCGATGTCTCTATTAGAACCTCTTCTCCCCGTAGAGCTCGCGCAGAGTCGTCAATTTTGAATCGATCAAGTGCAACAGAGTCATTTTTCATGTGACCTCACGATACTGTCCAGAGGAGGAAATCTGTCTAAATCGAGTCCTTTACTCCGGCTTATGCCGTTCGCTGATGAGAACGGTCTACTTCGAGTAGGCGGTCGGTTACGGTATGCGCCTGTGGAAACGGACGTTAAGCATCCATTCATTTTGCCCAAGTACTCGCATCTCACTACTCTGGTGATCGCTGATGCTCATGAACGAACATTACATGGGGGAACTCAGGTTACGTTAGCGTACACCCGCCAACAGTACTGGATTTTAGGCGGACGTATTCCAGTCCGGGCATTTATCCTTAGATGCATGAAATGCGCCCGATACCGTAAAAATCGCGCTCAACAGTTGATGGGTCAACTGCCAATAACGAGGATAACACCCTCTCGTCCGTTCTTACATACCGGAGTCGATTACGCGGGTCCGATGAAGATAAAGACTTGGCAAGGGCGGGCGGCCAAGATGTACAAGGGCTACTTAGCCATTTTCGTCTGCTTCTCTACCTCCGCTGTTCACATCGAAGTTGTTACGGATTACTCTACTGATGCCTTCATATTGGCCTATAAATGGTTTACGGCACGTCGTGGCATCTGTGCTACTTTAAACAGTGACTGTGGCATTAATTTTGTCGGCGCTGATAGAGAACTGAGACGATTATTTAATTCGGCTTCTAAAGAATTGAAGGAATTGGCATCCATCCTTGCCAATGAGGGCACAGAATGGTGCTTCATCCCACCCGCCGCGCCTCACTTTGGAGGAAAATGGGAGGCTGCCGTTAAATCGGCTAAGCACCATCTTCGACGAGTCATCGGCGATTCAACGCTCACTTACGAAGAGCTCTCAACTCTTGTCACTCAAATCGAGGCAGTACTGAATTCAAGGCCTTTTTGTCCTCTAACAGAGGACGCTGACGACTATACAGCACTAACCCCTGGTCATTTTCTTCTAGGAGAGGCTCCTACTGTAATACCAGAACCGAACCTTATAGACGAGACAAGCTCCCGCCTAAATCGCTGGCAACTCATTCGGCAGAAGGTGAAGCACTTTTGGAAGCGGTGGAAAGCTGAATGTTTGCAACGCTATCACGCCATTTCTAAGTGACATCATCCTTCAACTCAGCTAAAGGAAGGGTCTCTAGTGCTGGTCCTCGATGAGCGGTATCCTCCAGCCAAATGGCCATTGGCTCGGGGTATTAAATTACATCCTAGCAATGACAATCTGACGAGAGTAGTCACCGTGAAAACGGCCTCCACTACTTTCAAGCGGCCTGTCACGAAGATCTGTATCCTGCCCTATAGTTAGGAGACATCAGCATTCGAGAACATGGTCTCGAAGGCGGGCGGAATGTTCCGTCGCGATAAATTATCGACCGAGATCGAATCGAGCGATCGAGAACGTGCCAATCACGTGACCGCTCGTCTGCGGCGCACGAGGGCACTGTGGTCGTGGCGTTGCGTATTAGCAACAGCGTCTGCGTTAAGTTGTGTCGTTGCTGTTCTTCTACGAGTACGGACTACAAGGCATACAAAGGGAGGTAAAGAGATTGTTATCCCCTCAAGTATCTATGCAAGCTAGACGACGAGGAACTTGATCTCGAGCTGAGAAGACAGGTAGGAGAGGTGTCTGCCTATCAAACACGGGCGTCGTGAAACGCGATGCGTAGCGGTTTTGATTGCGTGTGGCCTTGTGCTGCCATATTGTCTATCTGTCTATACGGGGCTCGATTACGGTTCGAGCGAGGGACCCGTCTGTCCGTCTGTCTATAAGTAAACTTGAACAACTTGTGACATTCATAAGCGTCAAAATAAACCTATGCTTTGTTAAATGAAAAATTGTAATCGTTCCTTCAGAACGGATCCCGCAAGCCCGATTCCCTGTCATTGTTCCTAACCGAGCAATCGTTCATCAACCGAATTTGATATTGAATCAACCATTTGATATTGAATCAATGTACACAAATATTCCAGAAAATCTTGTAATAGAAAATATAAAGTTGAGATGGAATACAATAAACACAACCATTCCAATAGAAGAATTTCTAAAAGCAATTACCTTAATACTAAATTCAACGTATTTTAAGTTTCATAATAAATATTTTAAACAAGTTTTTGGTATGCCCATGGGATCTCCGCTGTCATCTATTTTAACGAATTTAGTGATTCAAGATTTAGAAAAAAAGATTTTTTCTCATCAATATTCCAATATATTAGGTGTTAAACTTAATTCCTATCGTTTTTTCGTCTCGAAAATCGATTTGTTTCGAAGGGAAGATGAATGAGTACCTTAATCAAAATAATTTCCTCCATTTTCTACTACTTTTTCCCATCTCTCTGGCAACAGGGCAATCCCACGACGGTAGAACGCGGTGTCTTTCGAGGCGATCCATTCATCCACCCATTTTTGGACTTCATTATGACTGGAGAAGTGTGTGTCCGTAAGTGCGTGTTGCATCGCTCGGAAGAGATAGCAATCCGACGGTGCCAAGTCTGAACAGTACGCTGGATGCGGGAGAACTTCCAATTCCAGCTCTAGAAGTGTCTGCTTCACGCTTTCACGACATACGATCGAGTGTTATCATGCAACAAAATGACTTTGCGTTGTTTGTTGACTACGGATGATCTTTTTTGCATCAATTCGTCAATTAATCGGCCTTTGGAGTAACGTTTAACTGTTTCGAAAACTCTAAAAACGTTTGAGCTGGATTCTCATCAAGCAATTCTTGCAGCTCATCTTCAAATTTTTTCAGCTGTCCTGGACGTTCTTTGTTTCTCACATCAAAATCACCGTTTCGGAAGCGTTCAAACCAAACTCTACATGTTCTTTCCGATGGAATTTCATCACCATACACTTCAGATAATAAGCGATGTGCTTTAGCTGCGGTTTTCTTGAGGTCGAAGTAGTGAAGAAGCACATGTCGGAAAAACAGCTTATCGCGATTCATTTTCAGTCGATTGGAAAATCTTTTTGGCGTCGAGAAATCTAATCTGTGAGGATCACTCTCAGCGATGTCTAAACTACAAAAGATATATATGACTTCATCGTCGAAACTCGCCAGCGTTGGAGCCAGTACCCTCTAGTAGCGAGCGATAGGAATTAAGTTTAACACCTAATATTACCGCTATGTGGATGATATTTTATTAGCTATACTGGAAAATCAAATTAATTGTGTTTTAGAAATGTTTAATTCTTATCACGACAAATTAAAGTTTACGATGGAACATAATAATAATAATAATACGATGAATTTTCTTGATGTAACTTTAAAAGTTGAAAACGGTCTCATCAAATTTGATAATTATAAAAAACAGACAAATTCAGGACGTAATTTAGATTCTAAATCAAACCATTCAATCCAACGTAAAAGAGGAGTTATAATAGGGCAGCTAGAGTTCTCTTCTTATCACATCCAGAATATCATAATAAAAATATCGAATGTATGATTAATGTTTTAATAATGAATGATTATCCTCTAGATATAATTTCTTCAACTATAAATAATAGAATAAAAACGTTATCAAAAAGAAAGAATTTATATGAAAATAAAATAATAGATAATATTGATTCTAATAATAATAATGCTAAACAATATTTTACAATACCATACATAAATGAAGTTTCAGAAAAATTTTAAACCATTGCAGAAAAATATAATTTCAAAGCAGCTTATAAACCTATTAATATAACTTAAATTCGATAATTAAATTAGGTAAAGATTAGAAAAAAATGAATCTATGTGATGTAGTTTATAAAATAAACTGTCTTGATTGTGATTCTTCATATGTTAGACAAACAAAAAGAAAAGTAAAAACAAGAATTAAAGAACATAAAGATAATATTAAAAAATCGAGAGAATTACAATCAATAGTATAGCAACATCAAACGGAATATGGACATAAATTTGATTGGGAAAATGTTCAAATAATGGATACAGAGGGACGTTTTCAAAAAAGACTTATATCGGAAATGATATACATCAAGAAATAAAATGAAACGGAAAGATTACCAGAATCTTTTTTCACGTTATAAGTCTTTCTTGCGTAATTCAGTATTATCCCTCTCCGTGTATTTCTCTACGGAAAATCAAGAGACACGGTAGTGTCTCGCGCCAAGTGGGCGCGCAGCGCGAGACACGCGTGTCTTTACGCGAGTCAGCGAGTTGCAGGCATCCGAGCATCCGAAATTCTCGGTTTTTTTAATAAAGGCTAGACTGATCGAGTTCTGAATATAATCTCCATCGACAGCTTGGGTCCGAATTATATAATAAACGTTTATTTTACCTCTACGTGTCCCACGAACGGAGATATCGTGATGCGAAATCCGAAATGTCAAAATTTTATGTAAGATACGTCGCCTCAAAAAGTCATCTCCTTTTCATATTTTCGACGGTAGATGGCACTCGTTTATTGCTGTCATTTACCAATTTATTTATCTATAGTTTCGTTAGCACTGTATTATATGTCGACATTTCACTGTACAGTTACTTTAATACTTTAATAAATTACTTTTAAATTAAAAGTGTATAAAAATTAAAAACAGGCCGCTTGATGTGTGAACATCATTACGTATATATTCATGCCGTTTATAGCCTCGCGAATTTAATAACGGCATGAATATATACGCAATGACGTTCACATTAAGTGGTTAAGCGGCTCGTTTTAAATTTTTATATACTTTAGATTAAAATTACTCAGAAACTAAAGCCGCAATCAAAGATCTAAAAACACTTTTATTATATGTCGTCGGTATCTTTCGATTGCGATAAGTCCGAATAAAATTGGTGCAGCCGAGATCTAGAGATCGTTTTCCAAAAAGGGAATCATTTCAGCTTTTCAAATTTTTTCAGTCGTACGTGTAACATATACATAAAGCGTTTTGTCCATTAAGTTGCTGTTCACAATGCCTTCATAGAATTCTAATTTTAATATAAAATTAAAGTAAAATTACCAACGAAAGTGAACCTTAATGCGTAATTTATCAATCACATGATTCTTTATCTATAATAACTAGTGAAGAAGCATTTATCGAATATAATCGGCTAAACGACTACATAAACCAGAAGCATAAATTATTATTACCATTTCAAAAGAATTATCGTAAAATTAAAGATGTGTCATGGACATTACCGAAAATAATAACTTCCGTTCTACAGTCAGATCAAAAAGTTCGACAAAGTACTACTTCTTGGGTTATACGTGGTTTTCAAAATACTGACAAAGTTTCATGCTATGTCAATGCTACATTACAATATTTATTTCATTTAAGTATTATTAGAAAACAATTATTTAAGTCTGATAAACTAAATGTTTTAAATATATTAGCGCATCGATATGAAATCGGAATTTGAGTACCTACGCAGTATGAAAATATCTAGGGGAGTATTTTTCAACTGGTATTAAACGAGATGAATTTGATTTTGTTGTAGCTCTTTGTACTAAATATGATTTTATAGAAAATTTGGTTGAGCATCAAATTATTTCTACTTGTCGATGCATAACATGTGGTGATACAAAAGTTACTACTAATAACAATTTTATTTTCTCAAATTTTGTTAACAATTCGAACAAGGAAAGTTTTAATCTTAACAATTTACTAAATACTTGATTTTCACATTGGTCTAAATAAAATAATAAATTATGTGAACGTTGTGAGGGAAACGATATATTATTTAAAAATGAAATAACATTGAGACGAAACAGATAATTATCCACTTAATTTCATTTTCATAACAAAATGGAACATTAGTGAAGGTGCCACAAAAAATTAATTTATGTGCTCTTCCAACAAGTGAAATACTAATAGCTGGACAGCCGTATAAAGTTATGAATGCTGTATTTCATTATGGTTCATGTATCGAAAACGATCGTTTTATAAGTATGTATAGAGAAGGTTCACCTTGCATTGAAGGTGATGATACGCAAGTTACAAAAAAGTCAGTATTTATTATATAGTTAAAGATTTTGTAATTCTGTATCAACTAATAAGTGACTTACTCAACAAAATCTCTAATAAAACAATATAAAAATGATCAAAGGGTAAATTTGTAGGATTCATACAATAAAATGTTTATATAAATCCACGTATAATTTACTTAACAAAATTACCTTTTTAAAAAAAGGTAAAAAACGGCGCCAAGTGTGCATATACCTCCCATAAAAAACTGTTACATAAACTAAAAAAAACAGTTACATAATTAATATAATTCAAGTGGTAATATTGATAATTTTTTATTATAAATTACCCCTCAGAAGTACGTATGCATGTATTAAAAAAAATGAAAAACAATTTTCAAATTGCGCCAATTGCAAAATGAATATATATTTTCTTGCAACATATACCAGGTATGTAAATATGAAACCGGAATTTACCAATAGATGGCCATAGCTGTCAATGTAGTTGCCGTCAGATCGCGTCATTGAAGCCATTTCCTTGTTCTGACATCTGACAAAGATTTTCAACTCACAACAATACAAGTTTCATACAACAGTATAGTTTGTAATAGCGTT
>NW_017299870.1:22469-22873 GCF_001594075.2 Trachymyrmex cornetzi | reverse complement strand
CGCTGCTAGACCTCAAAATATAATAAGATGATCATCAAATAATATCGAATAAAAAAAATAATGAAGAGATTTAAGAAAGAAAATGAGGTGGACTAACAGTATATAGTGTGTGTGTGCGTGTATGTGTGTGTACGAGCAAATAATTAAAAATACCAAATATGAAAAGTAATGAAGAGATTAAGAAAGAGAATTAATAATATACAGCGTGTTTATATGTGCGACCAGATTTAGATAGGTATGCGGCTTAGATTTAATATAGAATAAGTATTTATATGGTGTGCCGTTATATATTGTAAAAGCGTGTAAGACTAAAATAATGATTTCAGATTTGTAAGACATGCGGTTTAAGTTAAATTTAAAAGTAGATTTAAAATTAATTATAATCTTAATTGTGTGTGTGTGTG
>NW_017299870.1:20633-22344 GCF_001594075.2 Trachymyrmex cornetzi | reverse complement strand
TATGTTGCAATAAAATATGTTCTTTTCGCAATTTACAAAATACAATAGTATATGTTATATGTTGCAAGAAATTATATATTCTTTTTACAATTGGCGTAATTTAAAAAAATTTGATTTCATTTTTTTTTTAACTGAGGAGTAATTTATAATAAAAAATTAACAATATTACCACTTGAATTATATTATTTATATAACGGTTTTTTTTAAATTTATGTAAAGTACAGTTTTTTATGAAAGGTACATGCACACTTGGCGCCTTTTTTTACCTTTTTTTAAAAAGGTACTTTTGTTAAGATGTATATAAACTGTAGGTGATGAGAGTCAGGCATAACGTATTCAATTGATAAACAGTTAAAACAAGCGATCGATATATTAAAAATCGTCCATGGACTACATTGGAACACAGGTATTTTATAGTTTCACTAAATAAGTAATAATAAAAAAAAAATGTTTACATTCTTGAGGCTTCCACGGGTGCTTTCTGTATAAAAGTTATGCGTTTCGCGGGTTTCCTCCGTGTCGAGATCCATTCTTGAGATGCCAACGTTTCGTGAACCTTGCAGTCCCCTGATGAAGTGACAATAGGGTTCAATAGGTTTCGGAGCATCATGCGTTTTATTAGATTCGACGACGCCAATACACGCCAGCAACGCGCAAAAGAAGATAAAACAAACTGCGATCCGTGATCTCTGGACAATGCTCAACGTAAATTTATCTCAGATGTACAAACCAACGGAGAATTTAACGATCGATGAACAACTTTATCCTTTTCGCGATCGCATAAAGTTTACACAGTATATGTCTTCGAAGCCGGCTAAATATGGTATCAAGATTTGGTGGATTTACGACGCGGAAAATGCTTATCCCTTGCACGGCATCATTTACACAGGTAAAACAAGTAACGTTCGAGAGAAAAACCAAGGGGAAAGAGTAGTAAAAGAACTTGCAGCCGCGTACCAAGGCAGTGGTAGAAATATTGCCATGGATAATTATTTTACAACGTTACCTCTTGCCAAACACCTGCTTTCATGGAAGTTAACTTTAGTTGGTACTTTGAAGAAAAATAAATCTTATATTCCAAGTGTGATGGCTCCGAATAAATCGAGAGAAGTATATTCTACTGTGTTTGGATTCCATGAAAAAATAACGCTGTGCTCCTACGGACCAAAGAAGAATAAAGCAGTAATTCTGATATCAACGATGCATTCCGACATGGCTGTGCACGATGATGCTAAGAAGAAGCCCCACATTATTACGTATTATAATAAATATAAAGCTGGCGTCGACACCATGGACCAAATGATCTGCAGATACACTACACAACGTCGTACTTTGAGATGGCCGGTAGTTATGTTTTTCAACATATTAGACGTTACCTCACTCGCTTCCTATCTAATTTATTATGAAAATAATAAGATGCTGCCGAGAAAAACTAACCAGCGGCCATATTTGTTATAAACAAACAATCAAGAAGAGAAGAAAAACACGAAAGGCCTGCTCCCAATGTGATAAGCCTGTCTGTGATGAACATGCAGTAACTTTTGCTAAATGTGTAGAATGTAATAAATAAATATTTTTTTAATATTAATTTTCATGTATTCTATTATTACGCAACCCATTTCACGTGCATAAATCAAATAAATTAATAAAAAAACTAATAGTCCATTCAAAACTGAATTTTTCTATGGTGGGTACCCGGGGGGGGGGGGGG
>NW_017299870.1:19297-20547 GCF_001594075.2 Trachymyrmex cornetzi | reverse complement strand
CTCGTGTCCAATTGAGCCGTGTCCAACTGGGTACCACCAGTACCCGGGTACCCGGGTGCGTCCGCGTATACTTTAAATTTTTCGATTATTTTTGCTAAAAAAAATTCTTAAAAATGTCTAACTGCACCATTTGCTTAGAATTGAGTTAAATAACGACGATCCGGAAGCTACAAGCAAATTTTTAATCCATTTACATGCGAAAATGTACCGTAGTGGGCACCCGGGTACCCAGGTGCGCACACAAGGATTAATAAATTAAAAATACAATACATTTATTATATTGTAATAGAAAGCATATAATTATAAAAGTATAAATGTTCAACTTTGTCAAATTAAGGGATAGTGTTAAGAAGTAATTTTACAAGTTGATATTGGTTTTGGGTCTTTCGATCATTGATTAATCTGTATTCTTATGTTTTATGTATTTGCGGTTATTTCGAGGTTCGATGCTTGATGTTTGTTTGGTTATATATATTTTGTCGTGTGTGTACGATCATTTTGATTTAGATAATAAAAATATATTCTGATTTTTCTACAGTAAAACCTGTGTAAATCATTAAAATGTCACAAGTATAATTGCACAAGTAACCTAAAAAGTAAAAGAAAATAAGAAATTAAGAAATAAACGAAAACATAAACATTATGGAAGCAATTGAATTGCACGATTGGTACTGAGAATCTGATCGCAGCAACCTACTTAAAACGCTCGGACCGATTGCCAAACGATACGCAGAATCTGAGCGCGACAACCTAATTAACTAAAGTAATAAATACCTAAATAATAAAAACGAGATGAGGAAGGCGACCACAGGTCATTTCGAATTAACATCGCCATACCGTCACTCGTGACAGATAGGTCAACCTAAGTACAGTTATAGTAAAACTCGTAACTCTGGCTGTAAAGTTAACGCGAAAAGTGTACTACAGATCTTAAGTAAAGTTTATTCATAATTAAAATTAGAAAAAGTGAGTCAGTGTTTTCAAATTCCTTTCGTCACATCCCGGAATCCTTGCGGATCAACACGAACCATGCCTGTACTCTTACCAGGCACAACAAAAATAATTCGATATATATAAAGTATTAGGTGTAAAACTTAATTCCTATCATCTTTTCGTCTCGAAAATCGATTTGTTTCGAAGGGAAGATGAATGAGTATCTTAATCAAAATAATTTCCTCCATTTTCTACTACTTTTTCCCATCTCTCCGGCAACAGGGCAATCCCACGACGGTAGAACGCGGTGTTTTTCG
>NW_017299870.1:16846-19281 GCF_001594075.2 Trachymyrmex cornetzi | reverse complement strand
CGACCGCATGTCGCGAAAAGCGTGAAGCAGACACTTCGAGAGCTTGAATGGGAAGTTCTGCCGCACTCAGCGTACTCTCCAGAACAAAATTATTTATTAACCGTGGATCAATACAAACAATATAATAATTAAATGGCTTCGTCCACGTACACAAGTTAAGTTTTGTGCAGGATCATACAATGATCCATATTTATTACAATATATAAAACCAAACGTTTCGGTCTGTCATCAGACCATTTTCAATAGTAATACAACAAAATTGTTAAAAATTTCACAATAATTTTGAATATTTATAAATCGAAATCATTCTCGTTGTTATTGTACATATCGCTGTCCAATAATTAATTTATAATTTATAAGTATCATATATAACATTCGTCAACTGCATAAAACCATGGAAAGCATAGTATGTCTTATCTGTTAAAATAATTTTCATCCTCTCAACTCCGTGAAAATAAGTCAGCTTTTACTATTAATGAATTATAAGTTCAAATTAACATTTACTTTTATAGTCTATTTTAACATAATGTTGTATAGCTACTTACATTATAAGTGTAGTTAATAATTATATTATCCTTAGTGATAATCTTTTATCATTCCAACAATTCGACGCACCATTACCTGATACTAATAAATAATAATTTATAGTTATTATTATGAATCACTCAATTCATTAATTCAAAAAACTTGGCAGTACCTGCGTAGAATTATTAAAATGTATCACCAATTGTAATGCACACTTTATCGAAGACATATTCTTTTTTCCTTTGTTCGTTTTAACGCTAATAACAGTTAATGTGAGTAAAGCTAGGACGAACTGCGAGAAACTGTCTCGTATGTTCTGACACACGTATTTATATCGTCGGCTAAAGCGAACATTATATACTTTCAAAACAAATCAATCATACAATGCTAAGCAAGGAAACATATGCTTCTGGAAAAAAAGAATTAATTGTCAAGAGGATCTATAGAATACGTTGTATTTTACATGTACATATTTATTCTATTATATATATATAGGATGGGGCAGTAACTCTGTTCACTTAGGATATTTTCGCTAGTTTTAGAGATATGAAATGATATATTTATTGAAGTTGTGTAGCATCAAGAGAGGTACAATATACTAATAGAGGAAAGTCGCCGATACTGACGTAGTTCTCCTAAAGTGACACCCCCTTATTTCTCAGAAACTAACTATTACACTTTATTAATACTAATAAAATCATGATCTGTTTAGCTAATTAAAGAAGTACAAACACATAATTCATATATTTGTGGCTTATTTCTATACCAAATCAGCTAAAAACCAATTCTATGAATCCGAGAAGAAAATTCTTACGGTGTTCTTTTGCAAATTGCGTAATTAAATCAAATAATTGTGATTGTATTATTGATAATATTATGTCATTTTAAATGTTTATAGTTTCATAAATTAGTTTTCTTTACAGAATAGGATATATCTTTATTTATAGAATAGGAATGTGTTAGTATATATATATATATTATTACGTACTATGTCAGCTTTGGAGCCCATTTTGTCAAATGCTCATTTTTGCATAACTTACGAAAAACTTAATTATTGCAAAATTGCAAACAGTATTATAAAAATTGCTTATACTATCTGATAGAAGATACTTTTTACTTTGTATTTATGTTTTTGAAATGTATTTTTACCTTTTTTGTTTAAGAAATATTGTCTAAAAACAAAGTATCGATAACGGTGATCTTTCTCTAATAGTTTTTCTGTAGGTGGAAACGCTTCGAAGATTTCAAGTTCATCGCCACTTTTTTAAATAGAATTGTATGATTTTTTTACACAATATAATTCCTCTAATTATTTTGCACGTAAAAATATTAGAGTAGTGATATCAAAGAGCCAATAGTTTCTGAGATATTTGATACTTTATTCTAGTATATATTGACATAAAATATTAAATAACTCGTAAATTATTAATTTTTTTGTAATCCTTAATACTTTTGAGATGAATCCACTGATGGAACAAAAACACAGCTGCTTATGTAAAAAAATTATTATTTTTGCATACATATTTTTTTTCAACTGTGTGTTTTTTTCCACCAATTGATTTATCTCATTCTGTTCATAAAAGTATTAATGTACGATTATTAAAAAATTAATATTATATAAGTTATTAAATATTTAATGTCAATATATGCCAGAATATAAAATACCTCTTGGTTTTTTTATACATTACCCTACTACCTTTATATACAGAATAATTAGAGGAATCATATTGTGTTAAAAATTATACAATTTCATTTAAGAAAGTGGAGGGGACCTTGAAATCTCCGAAGCGCTTTTATTCATAGAAAGTTAGGAGTATATTATATCCGCCCTTGAAGTTATACAACTTCAATAAATATATTATTTCATATCTCTAAAAATAGCGCAAATATTCCAAATGAACAGAGTTATT
>NW_017299870.1:14608-15684 GCF_001594075.2 Trachymyrmex cornetzi | reverse complement strand
GACCCCTGAATGACCTTCAAAATGACCTTCCAAGGATTTTTCAAGGTCAGTACCATACTTCCCCCGTGTAACCCTAAACTTTTTATACGAAACATTTTTCTCTATCCCTACTAGTTTTCGAGATATTTGACTGGATCACTTCAGATGGTCCACCCTGTATACTATATACATATATATATGTGTATGTATACGTTTATCACATACCTTTATACTTTTATTTCAAATAGGACATAGCTCGCAGATAAAATTATATCCAAAGTAATAATGTCCCAAGCCAAATTTTACCTCTGTCTGTTTTATTTGCAATATAAACTGCAAAATCTAGTTGAAATAAATAATTTAATAAGCGTTAAATATGTATTACCATTCTTGACAGTTCGGATACTTGCACAAACTTTATCAATTTGACGAGTAAATTTAAGACATTATTTTAAAACATTAATTATGTTACTTTGTCGCAGATATCAAAGAACAACCTTATCTCTTACGTTTATTGACATTTTGTCATTTTTAACTTCAATGTGTGTCAAAATAAACCCTTTTAATAGTTTCAAAGTAAAGTGTTCATATTAATGTATGAACTTTATAAATAATAAATTAAATTTGAGTCAAAATTTATTATTAAATTTAATACATTTTTAAGAGTTAAGTTATTTAACTACAATTTTTGTATACATATATAACCCCTCGCGCGGGGTGCGACCTTATCGTGTTGCGGTGGCTCACCTTGGGCCGTTCCCGGGTCCGGTGCCGCTGTGCCCCAGGCACCTGCCAGGGGGACGAGGGGGAGGCGGGGGGCAGCTGGGACCTGATCGATCTGGGGTGCTAACCTCGGTAATCGGAGGGGAGTCCGCACGCTGGGTCCGGTGCCCCAGAGGAGGGCAGTCCTTTTCGGAGGACTGTTCTCAATGTACCGGTAGGGGATGGCGATCCTGATTTTTAGGGTTCAGTGATACGGCACCGTTAGGGGAAGAACTGCTTCCCGCTCGTAATGACGTCGTTGTCCCCACAGATGAGTCGCCGGAAGTTGGGTGTTCCCCCTGAAGGCTGGCTCATGCCGGGGGTGCGATCCCGAT
>NW_017299870.1:3736-14484 GCF_001594075.2 Trachymyrmex cornetzi | reverse complement strand
CGGCCGGGACTGCAAATTCCCGGTCGGCGAGGAGGAATGCTCTATAAACGTCCCCCTCGAGTGAGAGGAGGGTAGTCTTTGCGGCCAGGAGAGAACGAATAGCGAGTGGGAGGGTCGGATCATGAGAATCGGCTTTCTGTGGAGTTGGGTCTCTTCTGTGCGGAGAGACCGGGGGTCAACGACCTAGGGTGAAGGCGAGACTGGGCGACCTCGTATCAAAGGGCTATTCGACGTAGGACGGGCGAGAGAACATACGCCTTGAGTCCTTCAAGACGACTTTGCGGGGAATTGTCCCCTTTTCCTTGGACATGCGGAGAGAAAGGTCGGAAAGGACCGAAGGGATCCTCTTAAGACGACAGAAGAGGATATGGATAGAGTATCCACAGAACAATTAATACCCCAAGTACGCTACCTGAACAACAGGCAAGACAAGCAGGAGAGCGTGACCCTCCTCTGGTGGAAGCCTCGCCATCAAAGGAGACTGCACCAGTAGGGATTGAAGAGGACGGTTCGGTGTGCAGGCGAGCCCCCGGAGCTAATACCCATCGTCGACCACGATAACATAGAACATGGACAAGGACAAAGAGAAACCACGGTGGGAGCTCGGATATCCGCTGGGGTGCGTTCCAAAACGTAACTTTACTAAAAAGCTATAGTTTACGTTACGTTAACTATAGATTTCAGTTACCAAAGTTGCGTTTTGGAACGCACCCCTGCCGGGCGGTCGACTCCTCTCTGCGGAAACTCTAGCAAGGGGCTAGCTACGGGATTGCCGATGGGTCACTGACCATTTTGCTTCCATTTTGAATAACTCGGTGACAAAAAACATACAGAGGTCTATAAAAAAGCAAATTAAAGGTACAAATTCGCTCTTTCGAAAGCTATAAACCCCATTTATGTGCAATTTATAATTGGCGTCTTGAAACTTCGCAAATTTCATAAAAGATTTTGAGAATTTATGCATCTTCATTTATAAGTCATAAGAACAATACCAGGTCTTTTTAAAAACTGAGCATTATAAGATGTACACAAAAAAACTTTTTATTATTCATTTTTTGACAAATTCCCGTGAATTTCGGTTTTAAAAAGACCTGGTATTGTTCTTATGACTTATTGTTTGAAATTTACACGAGCGAATTGTATATTATATTCTCTATTGTAATTATCTTCATTTATGTTTGTGTAACTTTATGAAATATCAGTAGTACCGTTTTTTTAAGTACTGGTCTGAAATATAGAGATTTCAAGTTTTAAAACGTTTTTTCTAAAATCTCGATACGTTGATTTTTCACTGAGTTATTGCTGTTTGAAAATATTAAAAATTTGTGAAAAAAATTTTAGCCAGATTTTTTTACGTGTGAGTGTATACAGTCGATTTGTGTATACAGTGGAATTCATAGTATGATAGCATGATAATAACATACGTATTAATGATATGAAACAACTTTCAAAAACTCGCTTTTGTTATATAAAATAAAAAATAATTGTTAAATCTTTTTATATTTTATCCTTATTTATGGCATTAGAATGTGTGTACAAGTACTTTAAAATATATAAAAGATTGACACAATTGTTATGTAATGTCTCAATTTTGTACATAATTATTCGATGAAATTCATGTAGGTATCCGAATTTTAAGCGCTAGTAAAATTACACATAATGCAGTTAAAACTTTTTTGTAATTATTTACCTGTTCACGTAAGTCCTCATCGAGATTATAATTGAACAATTTATAAAGAATTGCTACTGTCTTATTTATCTGAAATTATATTAGCGTAAAACGAAAATTTGTAATAAAACTATAAACTTTGCATTCACATTGAATAAGATTTCCTTATTTCAAATAAAATTTTGACACGTGTAATTTCATTGTTGCTTGCGTTATTATTTTAATTATAAAAATTATTAATGCTTTTGATCTACTATACCTTATAGCAAAGAGTTTGACATACGTAGTTTAATGTGAGAAATAAAATGCTATAAAAAACGAAATAAAAATATTTGATTATATTCGTGATAATATTATTAAATGTCCATATAGTCTGGTGCTCTCCAAGCAATTGATACATTGATAGACAGATCTTTATAGCTTCAATAAAGTACCATATCATTTGTATTAACATTTGTACTTTGAATATTATGTTTAGTTTGCGTGATATGTGGCATAGTTGTAAATTACGTGCCCGTAAATAAATTGTAATTGTTATAATTAATCAAATCGTGAGATATATACGAGAGACATATACGAGAAGTACTAAGCAAAAAATATTTTTAACATACAAATCGATATAAGCTATAGTGTTATAACTTGCAGTTCACAGTGCATTATAAGATTATTTCACGTAATTGAGATTAATTATTTTTGTACACATATGTATATACATATACATATATAAAATGTCTCGTTTTAACTGCTGCATCAAATTATTTAGAAACGATATGGAAAAATGTATTTCAGATAAAAGTTAAACGATTTCGAAGAGAATATATTTTTTTAAATTAATTTTAAACTAATTTTTGTTACATTGTTTTTTTTTTAAGAAGCATCTAAAAGATGTTAAGTGTACAATTTAAGGATGTATTAGACGCACAGTCTCTGCAAAGACAATTAAATTTGGACGTATATTTAATATTTCCATTTCAAATAAAATTTATACGTATGAAAGTTATGTAAATAAGTTTATGTTTTTTTTAATAACACATTTTCAGAGTTTATTAATTTTAATTGTTATTAGTTTTATTGTTAAAAGTTAAAATTTTTTTAATGATAAAGAAATTTACATTATTCTTTTTTATAACTTTAATACTTTAAATATTCACATAAAATAATTTATGTAAAGTTTCATTGCGATTCACTGATTAGTGTTACAAAGATATAGAACAAATAAATATTTTGTTTATGTATTGGACAACCAGTTCATGCATCGCAACGTAACTCTACGCAAATAATCTTAAATACATAATGTACTTATATTTAAAAAATTGAGTTTTTTATCATTCATTTTATATAATGCATTTCCATAGGGTAAAGTCGCCTCTTATGGGACAGGTTCCTAATATGAGATAACGGGGTTTCTGCTAAACTAACAAACGCATGTGTCCAAGCAGAAATTGACCTCATGGCTAGCTAACCATTAGAGATAGAAAAGTTGTGTCTTAGTTAACTGCCGTCTAGTATTTCTGGCTAGTTACTAACTAGCTATGTAACGCTCACTTCTCCTAGCAGCTATACAAGAAAAATTAGCTAGCAGCTAGACAAAATATGTTACACAGTCATGGCATATATGGAAAATCATAGCTAGCTACTAGCTCGTAATGTAACACTCACTTCTTCCAGTAGCTGTACAAGAAAAATTAGCTAATAGCTAGATATAAAATGTTACACAGTTACGACGTGGAAAATCATAGCTAGCTACTAGCTAGTAATGTAACGCTCACTTCTCCCAGTAGTTGTACGAGAAAAATTAGCTAATAGCTAGACATAAAATATTACATAGTCATGTAGAAAATAATAGCTACCTACTAGATAGTAATGTTCTCCTAGCAGTTGTATACGAAAAATTATCTAGTAGCTGTCTATCCTACACTAGACAGCAACTAAATAGGAAAAAAACATTTTTTCGACTAAATATTTTCTACCTAATTTCTAGAGATAACTTTTATTAATTATATTTCCTCTCCATCTTTTATTATGTCCTCTTTAAGTACTGAACGGGCCACTAATACCTAGGAAAAAACTTTTAACATCCGATGGGATTTGAACTCGTGACTCCATCCACAGTCCAGGCTTCTGAGTCGCTCACCTAATGTACTGCTCCACTGCTATCTTGTCAATAGAGATGTTTCGAATTGTTTATATAATTTATTCAGCACAAATATGATTTAATACCTAGTGACTAGATACTATCGACTAATAGTGTGTTCGAAAATAAGTTTGATTACTACCAGTAAAAACAATACAGTTGGTAGCAGTGAAAATTACTGGCGCTGCGTTTTTTTTCTTCCAGCAGTAATATCAGTAACGCACAGTAATGGTAACGGTGAGTGAATACTGGTATCGTATGCATGCACTATCCCATTCGAACAGTGAGTGAAACGCGGTATTGGAGAAAACGAAGAGAAATTTCAATTAATCCAAAAAATTTCATATTCACTAATTTCAGGTAAATTGTATGTACAAATTAATCTATCTGTAAAAGTTCAAAAAAATGGAGATACCATCTAAAAATGGAGATACCATCTCTCAACATGAACGAAACACTAACCAAAAATTGAATAATTTAACATTAATTGATGAAACAACAAATAAAAAATATGTCATAAAAGTACCAATGGAAGTGTATAACCGTGCTCATAATGGTATAATTATAATAATAATTCATATTTTAACAATAGCAGTCCTTAACATAATATTTATGTTATAAAAATATGATAGTTATTGGGATAATTTCCTTCTTATGTGTCTTTGACTGCGTTCAGTAGAAAAAGCAGCTTTGCAACTGTTGTAAAATTCTTTAATATGATTGATCTTGCCCTTAGTTCCTCACTGGATCTAAATATATAAACTAGTCATATCTAAGAATTTTACAACAGTTGCAAAGCTGCTTCTTTGCTGAACGTAGCCTTTATATTATTATTACTCTCTTTTTTTTTACAGACTTGATATTTGCTACTACGTTATTACAAAATGCGAAATTATTACTCAATTCTAAAGGTACACATAATCCTATTCCACCAACAAATATGATGTCAAATGATATTAGTAAACCTAGTTGTTCAAATGTAACAAGGAAGATCGTTAGTAATGACACTGTTGATAATATACTTCATGATAATATTATTTCCGACACTGAAGACATTTCAGATATGTCAGATACAGGTAAGTTTAAAATAGTAGTAAGAGTAGCAGAAAGTAAAATATAATAATTACTTTTTCCATTTTAGAAGTAAATAAAGAAAGATGGGGACACAGTGCTATACTTTTACTAATATCTTTATATAAAGAAAAATCATATATGCTTGAAAAGGGTAATCATAAAAAAATGTGGATTGAGATTTCTCGATGCATGAAAGAAAAGAAATACAAGTTTACAGGCAATCAGTGCAATAATAAAATGGATGCGTTAAAGAGACGATATCGTCAAATTATGGATCATAATGCTCAAAGTGGGAACGATAAAAAGGAATGGATATATCTAGATGTAATATGTTAACACAATAGTAATTATAATTGTAAAACTGTTAGACCGTTTTTGTGCATATTAAAATATTATATATTACAAGATAGAAACACACGATTTATGTTTTAGATATTAAATGATATTTTTCGAAAAAAACATTGGATAAAACCATTAGTTGTAGCAGGATCGAATATTAAAGAATCTGAACGTTCTCCACTAACTGATAATGATGAAAATAAATCACCTGCAGTTAGTAAGTAATTATAAAGAACATTTTTTTATTCAAGTATATATATTTTTATTTACATATAACTAAATATAGTATATTCTGTATACAGAGAAAAAAAAGATCTCTTTAACTGAAGCAAGAGTGGATTACTTGACAGCTTCATTAGAAGAAAAACGATTAAAAAGGGAAGAAACTGCCCAATACAGAGCAACAAAATTAGAAATATTAAGAGAAATAAAAGAAAAAATGTTTGAAAATCGGAAATAACAGTAGTGTATATACATAAAGAGAGAATAGACTAAAAAAAGAAGAAGAGATGTAAATATAAAAATATAAATGTAAATATAAAAATTAAAGATTTAAAATTAACGTATATATAAAAATTAAAGATTTAAAATTATTAAAAGTTGAAAAACGTTGAAACATGATATTTTTTTCATTCAACAGCTAAGGGATTAATGTCTTTTTAATTTACTACGAAAATTCTATATATGTTTAAATTAAGTGTCTCTTAGTATAATAGAAGTTATGTTTTAGAAAAACTAAAATAATTTTTGTATGATTTAATTTCAATATTGTGTTCATTCACTTTTCAAGCCAAAGCTTTCCTGTGATCATTATAAGCTTGTTATGTGATAAAGGGTGCATTCTCTCTCCGTTTTCATGCTCACACGCTGTAAGTATCATTTTATCCTTGTTGTCCATCAAATGTTAAACAAGAACAAATGATGCTTACAAGCACTATAACTGTAAGGTGACCATATGTCCTTTATTGAAAAGGATAGTTTTTATTTTAAGTAGCTGTTCTTTAGATTTATTTATTCCTTCTAAATTCAATTTTGTCCTTTATTTTCCTTAAGAAAATAGTCACCATAACTATAAGCGAAAACGGAATGCACCTAAAATGATTCTCTCGTATTTTAAGGGAATGAGATTATTGTGTTTAACTTTATAATATTACACGATAAACAATGTATTAAAGTCATTTTAACAGACACGTTTAAGTGTATGTCATGTTATATGAAAAAGTACAAATATATATGTATTAATTACAGCACAAAAAGTTAAAGGCTTAAAGTTATCAAAAATTTAAAAACGTTGGCTTACAAGGAATTATTATTATTATTACCTAATTGATTAAAAAAATACTTTATATAGGTTTAAGTGTTTTTTATAATAAAAATTATTATTTGAATCTATAACATCTCTTTATCGAGTTAACATTACTTTATATTCTTATCTCCATTGTATGGTTGTTCCAAATTTATTACTGATTACGTTTTATAATTCGATACTGTCGATTTCTGATTCTCGTAATATTATATCCATCTTTTCTAATTATGTAACGATTTCCGAATTCTTTTAATAGTTTTTAATGCGTTTTGTGTACATTCTGAAGAGACTTAAATTTAAGGCCGAAACATGTAGTGTTTATAATCTCGAGCGTAAAATATATTATTAAAATAATTGTTGTAACTTCATAACGGTAAATATGTTCTTATAATAATTTTGATATGTTTCTTAGATATTCATGTATATTAAAATCTAAATTTGTTGAACTCTTTTATTGTTTTCTTGACTCTTATTAGCCTTGTGAATTACTTTGTTGTAATTTTAATATTAAGAGTCCTGTATTCTTTAACTATTATTAAACAATATAACAGAAAGGTTATTTGTACAAACTTTTCGACCACAATTAGGTCATTCTCAATATTAATTTACAATTTTAAATTCAACCATTATTAACTAATTATCTACTAATTGCTCAGATTATTACATTATATTCGATTAACAGACATAAAAAACCACTAAAAAATATAAGAGAACACGATTTAATCGCTATTATAATTGTCTGACGAATGTCGTAATGTTGAGTTTAACTGAAACAGCAAATTCATATTTCGAAATTTTTTGGCTGGATTAACATCTAAACAATTAAAAAACTATAAATTTAGCCTGATAAATTCGTTGTTATCTATCACATAATTTCATTATAAAAGAAAATGTCGTATTGAGCTGTCCTAACCGGAACTCAAATTCAGAGATAACTTGATAATAACATTGTTTAAATTGTTCAAAATAAAGGATATAGAAACAAAATCATACATTTTATTTACTATTCGGTAAATTTATTTTATTTACTGTTATACAAAAATTAATTTAATATACAATATGTCATTGTGTGTTTTGTACTTATAGATTCTAGTTAATTCTTTCAAAATTATCATGGGCAATTATTTCCGTCAGTCTATTTCGTTTTATATTTCCTTCTTCTTTCAAATCATTAGCGATACCTAATGGTTCCATTTCATGCAATATTTCAGGAATAATAATAGGGATTTCAATATAATCATTTCGTAATAAACATATGTTATGTAAAATACAACAAGTAATTATATAATAAGGAATTAAATTTGTTTTTGTCATAGGCAATTTATCTAATAAATATATCCATCGTCCTTTTAATTAATAATATTTAAGTAAAATTTAAGTAAAAAGTCATTATCATTATTACCTATTAAATTTGCGATTTGACGACCAAGTTTATCTGTAGTTTCGTCAACAGATATCCAAATATAATTATCACCAATATCCGACCTAACATTTTCGATGACCGAATTGTAGCAGACGTCCAAATAATTTTTCCGCAAAGTTGACTCATCTGAAATTTTTTGGAGTGTGTATTTAGTGAAGAAATTTCTCCATGTCTCATTATCAACACAACGCCAGGGCATCTTAACAGCAATCATAGCTTTGCATAGATCGACATAAAAATTATTTGTATAGTTTGATTGCCGCTTTTCATTTGAATTATTACTTTCTTTATTATGTTCTTCATTATTTTCTAAATGTAACACATTCATTTTATGTGTGGCTGTTGAAACGTGCTGAGTCAATTGTGATTTTCTATCACATGTAATCTATAAAACATTAGAATTATAATTTTAATAAAATTGATGTCTCAAATAGATATTATTTATTTAATAATATTTTAAATATTATTTTTTAATAATATTATTTATTACCTCTTTGTTATTATATCCACTGCAATGAACGGAATTTCCATCATATGTTAAATATTTGTCGCTGATTTGGTCGATCCAGCTTTTTATTAGCACATTTTTATTTTTCTTCACTTCCGGCATCTTTTTAAAAACTATTCACATTAATAGGTAATAAATATTATGTTAAATACTATTCACACTATCAATTATGTATATAATAATATTCAACTATGTCTTACAAAGCTATGTCTAAACGCGGTGAGAGCAGCCGAACGACTCCTCTTTTCTTTCCTCGCAAGATCTCTCGCTCATACCTCTTGTCATTCAATCAATACGGATCCAAACATCAATACGGATCCAGACATCAACACGGATCCAAAAATAGATTTCGCTTTAAATGCCTTAATATGCAATTTATGCAGTTATTATGTTCGATTTATGTAAATATGCATTTATGTAAAATATGCATTTTATGAAAAATATTCAGTTATATGTTTTTGCATAAATATCCGCAGCCTATATATCAGTGATGATTCATCACTTTTTAACCGCTTGTATGTCCAGAACGGCTTGACCGATTTTTATTTTTTTTGGTTCAAATTACTCGTGGCGATGCCACCTTCGGGATATATTACGTGCGATTTAAAATTTTTTATATTTTGGTTGTGTGTGTGTGTGTGTGTGTGTTCTGTACCCCCAAAAAATGGACTTTGGTGGCTCAGGATAAGGGACTTGTAGTGTCTTTATGTCCTTTCACTTTTTTTTTGAACATGGCCGGAGACATTACCACGTCTCCTGACACGTGTCTCCTATTGTTGTCCATAGAACAACATACTAAAAGCTCATTTAAATCGGATAGATTCACTTGGTTGTGTTTCCTTGTCAGTTTAGTCCATTCTGCTCCTGTGCGAAAGCATTATCATTACTTATCAAACACCCTGTATATACATAAATATGTGTATACATAGATGTAATGATAACCAAGTGATACTATCTTTATTATTATTTACTTAATCCAAATGGTATCATCTTTAATTTTTGTGCAATGAAACCTAAGTACCATATATGTATGTACAGTATATCTTATTGAAGGATCTTGCTATTCCAATCCAAATGATTTAAATTTCTCTTAAATGAAATTATTATATCACAATTCATTCACACACACAAAGACATTTCCTCTTCCAACTAAAGTATAGTGGTTATTTAAAATTCTCTTTCAAAATATTATACAAAACATTAATATAAATTTAAATAGAAAAATTTTTCATGTAAAAACACTTGGCGCTGCTAGATCTAGATATAATAATAGTAGCAAAATACGAATGTAATATTTAGAAAAATAAGAGAAATAAGAATATAATACTTAGAAAATGTAATATTTAGAAAAGTAACAGAAATAAGAAGCATATTAATCAGAAAAATTAGAATCGTATTAAAAAATATGGTAAATGTTTCCCTTTACACAGTCAGCCTCAAATGACTTCTAAGTGACCTTGACCTTGACCTTGATCCTCAAGAAGGTCAAGGTCATTGACCGTTCCCGTCGCTCGTTATTCGTTGAAAAGTTATGAACGAAACAATTTTTTATATATTGTAATGTTATGTGAACCTCTACCGATGGGAAGGGTGCGGGAGAGGAGTCCGTAGGGCCTCATGTGTGTGTGTGTGTGTGTGTGTGTTTTCAATACAACATATATACACTCCAACATGAAGAATATATTACATTTTATTCATTATTTGATAATACATTATTTAATGGATATAAAGAAGCCATTAATCTAAAAAATTGCGGTATTCTCTTATTGAACACTTTTCTTATTCTTTTACGTCCTCGAACTTGTTTATAAAAATTATTAACACATTGGATAATAAGCGATGATGACGTATATCGTAAATGCACTATTTGTTGACATCGCGGATACATAACTTCTGGTCGTATCACTTGCATATCACATAAATAGTTTACAAGATCTTCAGAATTATAAGATAAATGCAGAAAATCGTGGAGCAACATTTTCGCTCTGCTAAATTAGACAAAGGACTGTAACAACTCAAATAACAATATGTTTCCTTCCCTCAATATTATTATTCTCACATTCCTAATATGAACGTACATACGTAAACTTAAGTATCTCAGATTTTGATTTTTTCAATCATATTCTTTAGGCATTGTCACTCAGTGTACATCAGTGTATATCAGTCAATAGATAAGTTATATGGAATAAAACATATGCGCGCCCGCGCGCTCACACACACACACGCGCGCGCACACACACCCCACCCACCCTGCACCCACCCACCCACCCACATACACACACACACACACACACA
>NW_017299870.1:0-354 GCF_001594075.2 Trachymyrmex cornetzi | reverse complement strand
TGATTTTTGTTACGAAGGCTTTAGCGACTGTAGCTGCTTCCTGATTTTCTATTGGTATTGCCTTGCTAAATTTAGTTAACAAGTCCTGGAAAGTCAGAATGTATTTATTTCCGTTTGTCGTTATTGTCAATGGCCCTACTATGTCTAAGGCGCATTTTTCGAATGCTCTTTCTGGCGTATCTGTAATTACAAGAGCTAATTTAGTTAACAAGTCCTGGAAAGTCAGAATGTATTTATTTCCGTTTGTCGTTATTGTCAATGACCCTACTATGTCTAAGGCGCATTTTTCGAATGCTCTTTCCGGCGTATCCGTGAGGAGTGGAAAAAGCAGTTTTGTTCGTATGCTCTTCTTGC
>NW_017299869.1:357230-357764 GCF_001594075.2 Trachymyrmex cornetzi | reverse complement strand
TTTGTTAAAACCTTTTCTAAGTTAAATCATCTTTTTTTTCCTTACCGTGTAATCTACAAAAAAATTACTCTTCTGTCAAGGCATATGTCATTTTCCAATAATTTTTGTAACGCACAACAGACAGGATATCATAAAACAAATTTGTACGCTCTTGTTCGTTCTTGCCTACCTTTCATTCCCAGTCTTCTTTGAAAGGCTATCCCTTTTTTTTCTTACAGAATAATTTAAAAGAATTTTTTTTGTTAATTTGGACAGGATTCTTTCTTCAATATTATATATAACTCAACAGTCGAAATATTGTAAAACGAACTTCTACGCCCCTGTTCTCTCTTGTTTACCTCTCCCCCTGTAAGTCTTCTTTGAAAGGCTATCACATTTTTCTTACAGAATAATTTAAAAGAATTTTTTATTAATTTGGGCAAAATCCTTTCTTCAATAATTTTTATAACTCGGCAGTCGATGTATTGTAAGACGAACATGTCCGGTCTTGTTTTACCTCTCCCTTTCAGACTTTTTTAAATTTTAACGGAAAAA
>NW_017299869.1:354868-357148 GCF_001594075.2 Trachymyrmex cornetzi | reverse complement strand
AGAGGGAGATGATGTCGTCGGTAGCGCTACGAGTCCGCTTCATTCGAGTCTCGTCGTTCCTAGCTCCAACTTCGTGAGCAAGCAAGCAAGTACTGTACTTCTTAGTTTTGACCCATCCATCTTGGATTAATCGTGTCATTTGGTGCTACAGCAAAGTAAGAATAATGGACAGCTTAAAAGTCGCCAATAATTCGGACGAGCAAATGTACTCCAACCCGAATTCTTTCAAGCCGCGTAACAACGACGTGGGAAGAAACACACGATTTCATATGCTGTTTACGACAACGTATGGTCTCAATAACTCCCATACAAAGACGATTCATGTGGGTCTGCAAAGAACGACCGAGGGAATCTTCAAGCCTCTTGTAAAATCGAACGGAAACAATGCTGACGGTATTTATTTCGACGTCGACAGTTGGAAACAGTTTCAAGACAACATGGGCTACATGAACAAATATTTAACTAGTGATAACCGAACGAAAACGAATTCTGTTGTCGTAAAAAATATCTCTATCAGTTTTACCACATCTTATTGTGCGAAATCAATATTATTGGCGTATAAAGACGAAGAAGAGGAACTTCGTTCTACGGAAAATATCAGCGGGAATCTCCGAAAAGAAGAGGTCGCGTCCGATTCAACGCCGTCGATGAAACGCAGAACCTTCGCCGGTGGCTATTGTAATACAGAAGACTATCTTTCTTGGTCTGCAAAACGTTGTGAAATGTGTCAACGCGCATATAAAACAATTAGAATCTTTAACCGATAATGTTAACAAGTGTGCGCAGTATTTAATTCGAGAAATCGAGCTGAAACTTCCTGTAAGTTATGTTAATCAAGAAATTATAAAATTAACGCTACGGGGAAATTACGACGAAATTGAGCGCAATATACGTACACAAATTAATGATCTAACTTTTCTTGATATGTATTTTAATATAATATTTTTGGAATTAATTTCATTGCGATACAATGAAATTTCTTATATAATCCTCTCGAATCGTGAATCTTTCGCTTAATGGTTCTAAGCCATTTTTAGATTAACCTTATATGTATTTTCCTATGAAGAAAAATTTGTATCAATAAATACATCTTTGTATCATAAACTCTCGTTTGTTTCTTAATCATTCGTTCCCTTCCAACCGACATCTTCTTTTTCATATTTTTGTCAGAACTAGATTAATAAAAACTTTTATCATTTTTCGAAATAAGACTAACGCTAACATAAAGTGTAAAAAAAAATTTATCCACTAAACCGAGTAAATCATCCCAGCTCTGTTACAATCAGGCACGAACTTGCCCATTCCTGTTTTCCTCCTGTCCTTCCAGACAAAAAAATCGGTCGCACAGCATTAAATAATAGAAAAATAAATAAGCAATAAAGGAGGACTCTCTTTATTGCGTCTAATCAGGACGCCGAGGTTTGAAAAAAAAACGAAGGGCCATAAATCATACCCGCATTCCTCTCCGAAGCCTGAACCTTTCTCCCTTTTTCTCCCCTGGCAAAAAACTGTCTCGGAGACCTATTTTCTCCACCTCCGCCATTTTCGCGGACTTGGCGGTTTTTCATTTTCACTTTCACTCTCTCTCTTACTCAACGCGTCCTCTCCCTCACCAATCGTAGCGCGGGCAGCCATGGAGCGAACAAATCGAAATGCGCCGTTTAATTACCTCATTACTCCCTCGCGTCACCAACCAGTCAGAGCGCTCCCTTTTTCCAGACAGGCCCCTCTAGTCGTCTAGGGGGGAGTGGAGGGGGATTTGTTTTGACGTCTAGGAGAGAATGAGGGGGTTTGTTTTGACGCCAGAGGTGGAGTGGTGGGGGTTTGTTTTGACGCTCCATGGCTGCCCATATACTACTCGTATATATGCTAATACATTCGGATCTATTTTTTGTCGTAAAACGCAGGTACAATGAACATTAAATGATGCGTATGAGTGCGTATAGGTACGGTTAAATTCTGCATTCATAAATGCATGGAAATGCAGATACAACCGATTGATAACGATAAATTGGAATAATTTGGAAAAATTATCTATCAGCATTCACAGATATATTCAATTTACAATTGGTGAGGATGGAAACATGTAAGATATTGTAGTAAAAATTTTTCGATACGGATACAGCCAAATATATCCAAATAGATAGATAGATAGATAGATATATTTATTTTGTTCTCCTCGGGGTTACAATTTACAATTTACAATTACCACTCACAATTTTTCTTACATCTAATCTTACATTCTATCCTTAGCCTACCTTAAAACTAACTTACAACTAT
>NW_017299869.1:352066-354789 GCF_001594075.2 Trachymyrmex cornetzi | reverse complement strand
CTCTCTCTCTCTCTCTCTCTCTCTGCCCGGACCTCCGTTTCCGCTGTCTTATCCATCCATATTTGTGGACCCTTCAATCTTTACTATCTTTACATTTAACATACTTTCCCCACAGAGCCTCCCTCCCCTCTCATTCAATCTCATTTTCCCTCTCATTCTCTCATTCATTCCTCCCTCCCTCTCTCACCCCCACATCCTCCTCCTCCCTCCTTTCTCCTTTCCATTCCCCCCCTCAATCATTCTTACCCTCTCCTATGTCCCCTTCCTCCCTCATCCTCTTTCTTTCCTCCTCAACTTCCCTCATCCATCCCTCCTCCTCCCCTTCTTCCCCCAGTATCCTCCCCACCACTTCTTGCCAGCTCCCTCCTTCCCCCATTTCCCAAGCCCTACATCCCTCCCATATATGCTCCCATGTTTCCCACTCACTCCTACATAGTCTGTATTTCCTTTCCTCTTCCTCCCAATATCTCCCTTCCTTCACTTCATTTCCTAACCTGAACCTAGCCACCATTCTCCGTCTCCCTTCCCCCCATCCCTTACTTAAATATTTCGGCAGCCCCTCCCCCTTTATCCATCCATACCACCTATTATATCTCGAAACCCTAATCTTTTCCCATCTTTCCACCCTCTGCATTTCCCTATCCCTTTCTTGTATCTACCTCCACCCCTCTTTCCACAAAGTATTACTCTCTTTCCCTCTCCAACCCCTCTAACTTTTCCCCCTTCCCTAAATTACCCATCGCTTCCTCCCAACACAATCTCGCCAATCTACCACGCCCCCTCCTTAATCTCTCCTCGAATACCCACGCCCTTTTACCCGCCTTTGCCCTCAACTTTTCTCTTTGCAACTCCTCCCTCACCATATATCCTGGCAATCCTTCTCTCCACCCCTAACACCCATCCTAAATACCTTTCCTGTAAACTCCCCACTGCTTCTCTCTCTTTCCATCCCCAAATTTCCACCCCATAGCTCACCATCGCCCAAATCAGCTTATCAAATAACCATACCCTTCTTTTCCAGTCCTTTTTCCTCTTCCCTATCCCCCACACCTGTCCCATCATCACCATCGCCCTCGCCACCCTCTCCTTTACATGCTCCTCCTGCCCCCCATTCCTCTGCATGGTATACCCTAAATATCTGAACTTTTTCACCTCTTCTATCCTTTTCCCCTTTCATCTCCAGTCCACCTCATTACTCCTTCCCCCTCCCTTTCTAAATCTCATTATTTTTGTATTATCTATGTTCAACTCCAGCCCCTTCCTATCCACATATCCCTCCAGCCTCTCTAACAAACTTCTCATACTCCCTTCATCCTCCGCCAACAACACTATATCATTCGCATACGCCAATCCATACACTCTCTCACCTGCTATCTTCACCCCCCCCCTTAACCTTACCCATCTCTTCCTCTAAATCCGCCATCATAATGTTAAATAACAAGGAGCTCAGTGGACACCCCTGCCTTACCCCCCTCGCTGTCCAGAAGCTTTCCCCTAATTCTCTCCCCCCTCCCGCTCTATTTTTTGTTTCCCTCATTATTTCCCCCACTCTTTCTACCAACCCTTCCCTTACCCTTCTCCGCCTCAACGCCTCAACGCCTCCACCAATATCCCCCTATCCACCGAATCAAACACCGCTTTAAAATCCACAAATAATGCAATCAATTTCCCCCCATTTTTCCTAACCTGTCTATTTACTAAATAATTCAATATATATGTTATCCATCGTTCCCAACCCCTTCCTAAAACCTGTTTGATTCGGTGGAATTAGCCCCTTCCCTTCCACTTCCTCCCTCAATCTTTCCGTCAATGCCGCCGTATATATTTTGTACAACGTCGGCATTATCCACACCCCCCTATAATCCTTCACCTCTTCCCCCTGCTCTTTTTTCCTTACCGGCACCACCTCCCTCTTTCCATTCCTCTGGCCACCCCCCCTTCCAAACTTCATTATATTCCCTCCACACCCATTCCTCCATCTCCTCCCCCCCATACTTCCATGCTTCATTCGGAATCCCGTCCACTCCCATTGTTCCCACATTCCATCCTTCAAATTCCTCGTCACTTTTCTTATCTCCTCCCTACTCAACTCCCTTTCTCCCCCCTGTCCCTCCCTTATATTTTTTCCCCTTACGACTCTCCTTTTTACCCCCCCTAACAATTCTTTGAAGTATTCCTCCCACTCCCTCATCTCTATCTCCTTATTTATCCCCATTTCTTTCTTTCTCCATTCACTATTTCTCATACTTGTCCTTCTCTCTTCGTTCCCTCCACTTTTCTTTCCCATCTTTCATTCTCCTCTTTTTTCTTTAGCTCGCACAAGTCTTTATATTCCCATTTTTCTCTCCTATACTCCTCTCCATTTCTATTCCCTTTCCTCCACTCCCTTAATACCCTTCTCACCCTCTTTTTCTTCTCTTTACACTCCTTGTCCCACCATCCTCTTCCCTTCCTTTCTTTACCTCTCTCCTTTTCAATACTTCCCAAAACCTCTCTTATTCTTTCCTCCGTTTCTTTCATATTCTCCTCCCCCTCCCGTCCCTCCATTCCACTACTCCCAACCTTTCCCTAAAAGCCATCTTTCCTTCCTCATCCTCCCTATTTACTCCTCTCCCTTCCTTTCCCTTATTTTTACCCTTTTCCTTTCCTCCCTTCCATGTTACTATCAAAGGATGGTGATCTGATTCTATCGCATCTCCTACCAGGGAATGGAAGTAACTCGT
>NW_017299869.1:350682-351311 GCF_001594075.2 Trachymyrmex cornetzi | reverse complement strand
CTTTTCCTACTCGGTAACGAGTAACTGTAACTTGTTATTTTTAAAAAGTAACTTTCCATTCCCTGTCTCCTACTTTCATACTCTCAATCTGTTCCCTTGCTTCTTCATCCACCAACACATAGTCTATCACTGATTCCCCCTTCCCTATGTATAATCCAGTTACCCTTCTCATCCCCTTGTATATTGCCATTTAATATTGCCTACCCTCTCTGCCTTATAAATCCCACCAATTTCCTTCCTTCTTTATTTACCTTACTATCCTTTGATCTTCTCTCTTCTTCCTCCTCTCCTTCTATCTCCTCCGTTATTCTCCCCCCTCCCTCCCCGTCTTTACATTAAAATCCCCACCTATCACCGTTTTTACCCCTTCTTCCCTTTCCTCCATCCATTCAACCATGCCCTCCAGCTTACTTTGCAAATCCATGTTTATGTATACCTCCACCACCCTTACCCTGCTTTTTCCTGTTTTCATCACCCCCGTCATTATCCCCTCCACTTCCTTCCTCTCTCTCTCTCTCCCACATACAGTTCTTTCTTTATCCCCATTATCATTCCCCCCATTGCCCTCCCTTTCTTATTCCTTCTTCTTGCATTCTGTATTCTCCACACATATCCATCCGGTAGCCTCT
>NW_017299869.1:346910-350316 GCF_001594075.2 Trachymyrmex cornetzi | reverse complement strand
CTATCCATAACCCCCTTGTCCTATGTTAGCTCTCCCCCCTCCTTCGCCAATACCCGCTTTATCATCCATCTCATCTTTTTCTTTTTCCACGTTAGATCCTCCAAATATCCCTTCCCTTTAACTTCCATTTATTTCTCATAATCCTACTTTTCTCCTCTATACTATCCATTGTTGCCACCCCCATACATCCCCTCTCCTGCGTACCTGCCTCTATCACTCTTATTTTTTCCACCCCCACCCCCCTTTCTATACTTCCCAAAATCTCCTTAACTTTCCTTTCCATTCCTCCCTCTCCCCCCTTTATCCCTTTTATCACTACATTTCTTTTCCTCTCCTCTCTCTTCACTCCTTCTCTCCAATCTTCTTAACCTTTCCATCCAAATTTCCTTTCCTTCTCCCTTTTCTACCTTCCCTCCCTCCCTCTCTTTTCCTCCCTCTCCTTTACTTTCTCTTGTCACTACCCTCATTTTCCCCAATTCCCCTTCCAACGCTTTTAATCTCTTCAACATTTCCCCCTTTTCCCTCTGACATTTTTTTTCTTTCACCCTTAATTCTTCTTTTACTTTCTCCATTTCCTTACTCATCCATTCCTTTTGTCCCTCTGCTACCTCTCTTATCTCTATACTCATTACCTTCAAGCCCTCTCTCATTTCCACTCTCATTTCCTTTAATTCCTTCAATTCCTTTAATATTTCCTTCATCTCTCCTTCCTCCCCCCTTTTGACAGGTGATCTCAACGTCTTTTTGCTGCTCCTAAAAACCTCTTTCATCTTCCCATCTTCCGATTCTCCCCCCTCCCCTTCCCTTTTCCTTTTCATGAACTTCGCCAGTTCCCCCGTACTTCACCTTCTTTCTTTCTCCAACTTCGTGATTCTTTCCATCATCTCTCTCCTTCTTCCTCTCTCTCCTTCACTCCCTCTCTCTCTCGCTCTCTCCCTCTCTCTCTATCTCTCTCCCTCGCTCTCTATCGCTTCCTCTCACTCTCTCTCGCTCTCGCTCACTCACACTCCCTCCTTCCCTCCCCCCCTCTCTCTCTCTCTGCGTGCCTGTGAGTATAAGCTGACGTGTTAAAACGGTGCTCCGACTTTTTCGCTTTTTACTGCCGCATACTGCCCCGCGGGGCCTTTGTTTCAGATTACGTGGTCAAGGCTATCGTTTTTTGACAACTCGTGCGTTTTAGCATTTGGCTCTTGGCTCCTGGTGAGACAATTTTTATTATTTTTTGCCTCTATAACCTCATTGGGAATTACTTGGAAATTTCTGGAGATCGCTGTAGTCGGCGGTTG
The DNA here is from genome assembly GCF_001594075.2 of Trachymyrmex cornetzi. Taxonomy (NCBI): domain Eukaryota; kingdom Metazoa; phylum Arthropoda; class Insecta; order Hymenoptera; family Formicidae; genus Trachymyrmex; species Trachymyrmex cornetzi. The sequence goes on along the minus strand of NW_017299869.1, from coordinate 349,030 downwards.
TTGACGCCAGGAGCGTGCGCGGTGCGTGTTTACAGCTGAGCACAACGACCCGAGTCGCACGAGATCAACACATATTCAGAGATTTGTATGTATTGGTGAGCTGACAACTGCTTTGTACATTTCCGTTACATCGTGATACTTTTCTCGGCACGATGACGCAGGCCTGTTTTGCCTGCAAGAAATTTATAGCCGCCGCTCACGCTTTGCACTGCATCCACGTGTCAAAGCACATCTTTCATGAGGATTGCGTGCGATCTGGATCGTCTAGAGGGGATGTCGCACCGCTTATTTGCCCGGTGTGCGGCGATGGTCCTCTGAGTCGGGTGCCTCGCATGGGGCGGGCTGCCGTTTCGTTGGCGGATGAGGCCTCTGCCTCCTCGCCTGTCCCAGACTCTCTTCGGGATGCCTTTACGCTACTGCTGGAGAAGATTTCCAACATTGAGTCAAGGCTGGATGATCTGGCGGCCGTCAAGACGCAAATCACCGCCCTCGAGGGCTCACATAATCGGCTCAAGGCCAGGGTCGTTGCCCTGGAGGCTCACTCGGCGTCGGAGCGTCAGGTTTACGAGCTCGCTTGGAGCGCGAGTTGAGGCACTAGAACGGGAGAGGCTTAACGCCGAGCTTATCCTCTTCGGCGTGGTGGAGTGCCCTGCGGAGGATCCTACAAGGGTCGCTGCTGGCGTTGCCTCTGCTCTGGGCGTGAGGGTCTCGGCGGGTGACATTTCTGCGTGCTTCCGGATCCTTAAATGTTAGGAAAATGTTAGGTAAATGTTAGGAAAATGTTAAGAAAATGTTAGGTAAATGTTAGAAAAATTTTCCTAACATTTAGAGGGCGAGAGGCGTTCTGGAGGGATCTGAGGTTTCACCTTCGCTTGCTGGCTCAAGGATTAATGTCAACGAGAGGCTGACTGCTTCTGCGCGTGAAATTTATGGCGTGGCGCGGCGTGCGGTGGGTGAGGGCCGTCTTCGTCGCGCGTGGGTCAGGAATGGTATCGTTCACGTGAGACGATCTCAAACTACTCCGCCCACTATGGTGCGACATTTCGCTCACCTGAGCGATATCTTGACGGGTGCCCCGCTTCGTCCTGTCTTGTCGGGTCGGGAATCGTCTTCTGCTCTGCTGCGGTTCCCGGATGGAGTGGCGCCGCCCTGCATTTCTATCAATGGGGGTCCTATCTCCTCCATTCCTCCCTCCCCTCTCCCCTCGACCTCGTCATCTATATTACCTGATCAGCCCATGACGGGTGGCGCTTCTCTCACTGGTGCTATCCCTAAGCGACATCCATAACGCAAAGCATGACTGCGAGGGGGTGCGAATTTTCCATCCGACGCACCGTTCAGGCTATATCGCGTGAATTGCCAGTCTCTCCTCCCCCACTTCTCAGAATTTATTGAATATTTCTACAGCAATCAGTACGATATTATAGCGATGTCGGAAACGTGGCTGAAGCCTCGGGTTCTTGACAGTCTCGTCTCGCTTCGCGGATACTACCTCGTGAGGTCTGACAGGGAGGGAAGAGGTGGAGGGGAGGTTGGCTTCTATGTGCGCGATGGGATACATACGGAGCGCATGGCTTCCTCGCCTAGCATGTATTGCGCTCAGCCTTTTTTTAATATGTAATGCTGAGCGTGACGGCTGGGGGATGCGGGCCGTTTCTGCTTGCGGTGGTCTATCGTCCGCCTAAGGTGGGTCATCTCTCCTTCTTTTGGGCTGATTTTGAGAGACTCCATCTCTCTTTCTCCTCAGCTATCATCATTGGTGATTTTAACATAGATCTTAATCGTCGTTCCTTTGACTCTGACTCTCTCCTCGACTACTCTTCTAGTTATCACCTCTTCATTATCCCTTTTTCCGACACCCATCACACTTCTTCCTCCAGTACTCGCATAGACCATTGTCTCATTAGCAATAGATCACTTATAAAATCCTTTGGCCAACATAGTCTCTCATTTCTTTCTATGCACGATCTTATTGAGGTGACCCTGGATTTTCCGATCCTTCGTCTTCCTCCTCGCGAAATCAGTGTTCGTAGTTACTCCTCGTTTAACACTGAGGAGTTCATTAGTACCCTACGGTCCTTCGACTGGGCAGCTGTGTGTCGCTCCCCCTTCCTCGACGA
>NW_017299869.1:343258-346790 GCF_001594075.2 Trachymyrmex cornetzi | reverse complement strand
TGTCCTCGCTGATCTTCCCCCTCTTTGATTACTGCGCCGCCGTTTTCACGAATATCACTGCGCAGCTCGGACTTAGGCTTAGGCGTTTAATGAATGCTTGCGTGCGCTTCATTTTTGACCTTCGTAGGGATGAACACATCTCCCCGTTTTACGATAGGTTGGGATGGCTGAATGCGGATGATAGAAGAGTTTACCTTATGTGCTGTCTCCTTTTTTCGATTCTCCGGTCGGGCTCCCCTTCATATCTAGCCTCAAATTTTCATTTCCTCAGTTCAACCCGGACCACTTCGCGGGCTTCCCTTCTTGACCTCGCTGTCCCTTCCTGTAGAACCACCAGTTACCAGAAATCCTTTCTCTCCACTGCCTCCTCTCTATGGAATTCACTCCCTCTCTCTATTCGTGAATCGAATTCAATGAGTTCCTTCAAACGGGGGCTCTTCAGTCATTTACGGAGGCGGGCAAGCGCATGCGATCGAGGCATGTCTTGATTCCAATATAATTTTTCTGTTATATGCCAGGGACCTCAACAGCGCTACCTAACCGAGAAATTCTCTAGCATATATGTTCCGGTTCTGTTTTTCTGGTTTTCTACATGCTGCGTTTGTACTGTTAGCTGCATCTGCTGTGAAACTCTCATGTAATTGCGTTCCTGCTCTGTTGTACAGGCGATAACATCATTTATTGTCAGTTGTGTTCATCGCGAAAACTTCTTGTTCATACGTATCGGCTCCGTATTATATGCGAAGTTATTATGTCAGTTATATTCAATTTATCTTATCTTATCTTATTCACTTTATTTCATCTTATATTATTCAATTTTATTTTTTGCTAAAATTATACTCTATCTCTCTTCGCCATTGTATTATTGTCAATTCTTGTAACGCTATTTCATAAATGTATTTGATATTGTATCTACTCTATTATACTTTTCTCTCTTCGCTATTGTATTTATGTCAATTCTTGCAACGCTATTTTTAAATATATCTACTATTGTACCTACTCTATTACACTTTTCACGCATGTACTTAGAGGGTTCGCCCTAGGACAGCAATAAACGCTTTATCTATCTATCTATCTATCTATCTATACATCCGTCAAACGCGAACATGCGGCGTAGCGTCGTTTCGGTCATCGTAATGCGTACAGACGAAGAATCGAGGCGTACGAGCGTAGCATCGTTCAGCGTGCAAACTCCAACGGTTAGCGGTCCAACGCTTATGAAATTGTTTTTGATTCGTTTCGCAGCATTTTGTAAATATTACATCGCTGTTCGTAGAGACCCTTCCACGTTTCGAGAGACAGCGACAGTTTGTGTCCGCGATGATCTCCCAGGGCGATCTCCACGTAACTCGGCGGGCCAACGTTGATTCCAATTTCCAAATATTTGTAGCCCGTAGCCGTCAGATCGTAACGTCTGCTCAGTAAACGCACCGCGCGATGCTCCATGCTGTGTACGTAGGTAATATTAAAAAACGTTTCTTTTTTCGTATAGATCGTAGAAACTTACATGTTACTGCAGCACTTCTTCGTTTCGTACGATGCGTTGCTCTCTTTGGCGAAATACATTTTCAACCGTTCGTACAAGCGGGTATCGCAAGACTGATCGTACCCGCGAAAATTGCAACGTATATGGTAAAACTTTTAGAATCGAAGAGGGGGTAACCCTCCCCCTTTTTTCCAAGAATTGCGAATGTATCGCGACACGTTTTATCGCGTTTTTTCTACGTATTTTCTTTGTTCGCGGTTTATCAATGTTTATGGTTTATATTTCGATGATGACGATGATGCTTTTTCTCCAGGACATTCCCAATATCTCGTTTCTTCCTCCTTCTTCTTCGGCGGTGGACTTGGCGGACCTTATTGCAAGAGACGGTACCCCTTTCGCTCGACCGATTTTCGATGCAGGTAGTCTCTTACTCGATCCATGTCTTAACGCTCGTAATCGACGTTTACGATTGTACGAAAAAAAAACCTTATATACCGCCTATATACATTGCATACATACACGTTTATATATATATACATTCATACGTACACGTTTATACATACACGTTTATACGTACACGTTCGTACATACACGTTAATACGTACACGTTCGTACATACACGTAATACGTACACGTTCATACGTAACGTTTATACGTACACGTTTATACATGTATTACAATGGAAGAAAAAAGAAATACATTATCAATACGTTAACGTTTTTTTATTTAAAAATTCTTGTGCAACCACCAGTTATATATTTTAAATACATTTTGTAACGCGCAGATCTTAATATGTTGTCCGCATCGAATAGTATTAGCAACATCCAGAGTAGCCAACGATTTCATGTCTTCGTACACTGCGTCCAAGGTCTCGATGTGCATGCGTTCTCGTTCATTGTCCAGAAGCAAGTTCCACAGCCACATTCGTTTCTCGCGTCCCTTGACGTACACGATAGCATCATCTTCAAATACTGCCGCCGTGATCAGGCGTTTCGCCTCGATGTACGGGATCATCCCATCCTCCCGTCGCAATCCACGGTGATAGGCACTCAACCAGGAAGCGCAGGACCTGTCGGATCTTGTCAAAAATTTCCATGGCACGGGACTCGTGAAAATGTAATGCGTGAGAACCGTCCCCTGTTTCAGCACCGCCACTTCCTTCACGATAAATTTCTTGTTAACAATGAATCCTTGTAGATCCACGAACGTTGGCACGGGCATGTTGTCGAGAAGACTGCGGTCGATTGCGGGCGTATCGTAGATTTTATATAGTGTCGGAGGATGCACTTAGGTGATTTGCGCACAACGTTGGTCAATGGATTATACTGAACCACGCGATCGTGTATGATGAGACAATAGGCTGTCGTATTCGCAGGCACGTTCTCCTTACATTCAAAGTCTAATCGCACGTCGACGGTGCCACTCTTGATCGATTTGTTCTGTCGAGAGCAATCGATGATCACGAACGGACCATTACGTACAAAAGTCGTAAAGGTGAGACTCGGCTCGAGATACTCGTATCCATAGTAGCCCTTGCAGAAACGTGCGTACAAGTCGTACAGAATCGCACATCTGTTTTTCTCGAAATCTAGATTCAAGTAATCGTACGGATAACATTCCAAGTTCAGGTAGAGTTTCGCGTTGGTTAACTTGCAGTCGTCGAAACGACTTGTATCCTCGGACATGATGTTTTTTCGGCCTGTTTGCAAAGCGAAGACGACGTAGCGCGGCTTCTCGAGCTGAGTAGCCGTCTTGATGGCCCTCGAATGCTTGGTTGTGCTCTGCAAGAGCGGAAACTCGTACAGATCCCACGAGCGAAAAGCCATGCTCAGATATCGTCCGCTCTCCAGAGCGCGGAGCATCGCCAGCTTATTTATCGCTCAATAATACGTGCGGCATTCTCCACTGTATTTTCAATAATTCGAGTATCGGCTCTGTCGCAGGATCTCCCGTCAGACAATTGTTGTCGTTGCACGCTCGTATTAAAATCAACTCGTGACGAGCGTTGATCACCACGCGTCTGTAATCTTCGCAGAATCCCAGCAG
>NW_017299869.1:342442-342836 GCF_001594075.2 Trachymyrmex cornetzi | reverse complement strand
CACACACTCTTGCATAACGCATAATGCATAGTGCATAAAGGAATCAACCAATCAAAATTCTTCTTTTTCATGGAACAAGAGGAAAGGAAAGATTCTGATCAGTTGATTCGCTTATGCACTATGCATTATGCGTTATGCAAAAGTGTGTGCTACGGCCTTGATGATTACGTTAGGAAAACTGTCACATCGATGGCATAGAGGACATGTAAGTGATTTTCTATACTTCTACATTTGCACGAAATGAACGAATCTAGCAAAAAAATATATCGCTTTACTCCGTGGACCGAGATCGTTAAAATTGATCACTATTCAGGTTAGAAAACATATCCGTCATATCGATGATATAGATAGTAGTATACAGACGTTTCGACATCATTATTAAATGTAGGAATAA
>NW_017299869.1:339492-339963 GCF_001594075.2 Trachymyrmex cornetzi | reverse complement strand
CGCCAATTACTTAATCGGTCGTGAAACTGATGGCTAATCACGTTTGCTGTTTAGTAGAACTAATGATATGTATCATTTGTATAAAAGATTTGATATCAACAATTGGCGCCAAGTTAAATTCCATGTAATTCGAACAAATTAAATTTTAACATATTATTCCTCCCAAAGAAAAAATAATTTATTTAACTCTAATGTATGTATCATATTTTATACTTCACAAAGAAAAAATAATTTATTTAACTTTAATGACATGTATCACTATACGGTAATATAAACATCGACGGCCTTTTATAGTTTATACGGTAATAATGACATGTATTATGTATTGATAACTAATCACGTTTGCTGTTTAGTAGAACTACCAAATTAAAAAGTAAACCCAATTTTTTTTATTATTTACTTAACTCTAATGATATGTATCATGTGTATAAAAGATTCTCTCTATGGAATTTTAAAATTATATATAAACTT
>NW_017299869.1:339053-339383 GCF_001594075.2 Trachymyrmex cornetzi | reverse complement strand
TTAATCGGTCGTGAAACTGATAACTAATCACGTTTGCTGTTTAGTAGAATTAATGATATGTATCATTTGTATAAAAGACTTGATATCAACAATTGGCGCCAAGTTAAATTCCGAGCAATTCCAACAAATTAAATTTTATCATTTTATTCCTCCCAAAGAAAAAATAATTTATTTAACCCTAATGATATGTATCATATTCGTATAATTGATGATATCAACAAAATTGGCGCCAAGTTAAATTCATTAAAATTTTATCAAAATTTTATCAAAAAAATTTTATGTATTATTCCTATAAAAGATTTGATATCAAGAACTGGCGCCAAGTTAAAT
>NW_017299869.1:336769-337205 GCF_001594075.2 Trachymyrmex cornetzi | reverse complement strand
ATATTCAGAACACCATAATTCAATGAAAAATCATCGCAGACAAAAAATTAAAAAAGGATTTTAAAGGTTGAAATCTCTACTTTCGAAATCTATAATTGAATTTTCAATATGGCTGATACTTTACGGAGTTATACGGACATATGTATATCCGTCAAATCTAAAAATTTTTTACAAACTTTACAAAGGACTATGGCGTGAGGTAAAAATTACACGAAAATGCGGTTTACAGCAGTCGAAAGAATGAATCTTTACCTTTTATTTGTTTTTTTTATTAAACGTTGTACGATTTTTTTTCATCGAATTATTGAACGATGAAGCAAAAGTGATCACTTCTACTTTAACGTTCAATAATTCGGTGGAAAAAAATCGTACAACAATCAATAAAAAAGGAAATTGAAGGTAAAGATTCACTCTTTCGACTGCTGTAAACCGCATT
>NW_017299869.1:336399-336713 GCF_001594075.2 Trachymyrmex cornetzi | reverse complement strand
TGTGTACAAAATTATACGATATGTTTTAGATTTGACAAATATCCATTTGTGTTCGTATAGCTCCGTCAAAGATCAGTTAGATTGAAATATCAATTACTGATTTTGAAAGTAGAGATTTCAACCTTTAAAATGCTTTTTTAAAAATCTCATTATGACCATTTTTGACGAAGTTACTCTAACCTGAATTTAAAAGATTATTATGTGATGTCTTTTTTGATCAGAATTTTCGAAGTGCTCTTGCCATGTTCTGAAAAATAGTGGTTATCGCCGACATTAGCGTAACCCAATGTGCACCACGTTGAGGTTGTTGGTCG
>NW_017299869.1:334513-336154 GCF_001594075.2 Trachymyrmex cornetzi | reverse complement strand
GGTGTATCCGTATCTGTAATAAATAGAGCGTGGTTACGATATCAAGAGACAGGTCAATACACGAGACGTCAAGGAAATAGCCGTCATCGTATAACAACAGTTCGACAAGATCGAGAAATTGTTCGCCACGTTTTGAGAAGACGAACGATTACTGCAAGGTATGTTCGACGTGAAGTTCCTACTTTACATCATGTCAGCGAACAAACGATTCGTCGTCGCTTAAGAGAGGTGGGTCTTCGTTATCGCTCTCGTGCACAGGTGCCAAGACTTACACTTGCACATCGTCAGGCTCGTCTTCAATTTGCTCAAAATCACATAAATTGGACCGCGAGGCAATGGAGAAACATTTATTTTTTGGACGAGTCGCGTTTCTGCCTTTACGGCAATGATGCTCACATACGCACTTGGCGCCGACAAGGGGAGCGTTATGATTTGTTTAACGGGTTTCATGTTTACACGGGATTCGTGTTTAACGGGTTTCAGTCGGAAATGCGTTTTAATAAGATTCTATTGGTTTTAATCGGAAATACGCTTTCAGTTTTTTATGAGATTCTATCGGCCTTGATTCGTGTTTAACGGGTTTCAATCGGAAATGCGTTTTAATAAGATTCTATTGGTTTTGATTGGAAATACGCAGCAGCAATCTCCAATTGAGTCCCTTTCAGAAAATAAATAACATTTAATTGGTAAATTCCCACAATAATTTAACAAGTTTAAATGAGATCATCCATGATACAATTTCAATAAGGTTTAATAAGTGATCATACAATCTATTTTTAATAGGGCTTTTATGAAAATCCCTTTCAAAGTTTATTGAGTTTTAATCGGAAATACGCTTTCAGTTTTTTATGGGATTCTATCGGCTTTCATATGATTCGTGTTTAACGGGTTTCAGTCGGAAATGTGTTTTAATGAGATTCTATTGGTTTTAATCGGAAATACGCAACAGCAATCTCCAATTGAGTCCCTTTCAGAAAATAAATAACATTTAATTGGTAAATTCCCACAAAATTTAACAAGTTTAAATGAGATCATCCATGATACAATTTCGATAAGATTTAATAAGTGATCATACAATCTATTTTTAAAAGGTCTTTTATGAAAATCCCTTTCAAAGTTTAATGAGTTTTAATCGGAAATACGCTTTCAGTTTTTTATGAGATTCTATCGGCTTTCATATGATTCGTGTTTAACGGGTTTCAGTCGGAAATGCGTTTTAATAAGATTCTATTGGTTTTAATTGGAAATACGCAACAGCAATCTCCAATTGAGTGCCTTTCAGAAAATCAATAACATTTAATTGATAAATTCCCACAATAATTTAACAAGTTTAAATGAGATCATCCATGATACATAACGGCGGTTCAGTGATAGTATGGGGATGCATTTCGATGACGAGACGAACTGAATTAGTAATTTTGCCACCTCCAGCAATGACGGCTATTCGCTACGTGAATAATGTTCTCCGGCCTCAAGTTTTGCCTCTGCAGCATCTGTTACGTCGAAATTTTATATTCATGCAGGACAATGCTCGGCCCCATACAGCAAATGTAACGCAGCGTTTTTTTGAGCGACATGGCATCACATTGCTCCATCATCCTGCTAATAGCCCGGATTTGAATCCGATTGAACACATTTGGG
>NW_017299869.1:329926-332572 GCF_001594075.2 Trachymyrmex cornetzi | reverse complement strand
CCTGAGTTAGAATCCCCATAGCCTTCCTATTATCATATATAATTTTTATTTATATACATATGTATACATGTTAATATATGTTTCAATACATTTATGTATGTAAATGAAAATTTTTTTGCTGGCCATTTATGCACAGTATCATTTCCTTAAAAAGAAAGGTCATCAATATTCAAAGCAATTAATCGGAGATTTTCATCGTCTGCCGGAATGCTGAAGAATCGTAAATACAAAAGTCAGAAATTTTGACAGAAAACTGCAGGAAAACTGGCAATCATGGAGAGAATCCGTTCCCACCTTCGGCTGAGCAAACGAAACTGCGATACAGCGCGAGAGAACATCTGTCCCCACTGTGGTCGCTTATTTCAAGCGATTAAAAATGTTTTCTTTCGGCAATCTCGGCCGCGCGACGTATATCAAAAATAAGGGTCGAGGGGTATTCTAGATAACATATAAGTTTTAACAATTTGTAGTAATAGTATACCCCTCCCATTAATCCAGCATAGTATAAATCATATAAAAGCGCAACAGTTTACGAGATATTTAATTGTTTATAATTTTTCATGTATGGTTCGTGTGGTCGAGCTCGTAAGATACGAGATCGGAACGCTGGAAATCCCAAGATCGAATTCTACTTTTTTTTTTACTATTTCTCATAGTTTTTTTCTGAAGTAAGTAATGAAATTGGTAGTAAACGTATATTAGGTCAAATATATTTTCATAGAATTTTTGAAATAATTTGAATATGAAATTTAGAAGCAACTGTAGGAAAAAATTTATTTCTCTTTTCAATAGATAAATACAAAATTTTTTTAGAGTTGTACAACATATAAAGAGGCTTTTATTCATGCATTACAAAATGATATTGGCATCATCTTTATTGCTTATATTAATAATCTCCATTTCGATATTTGGTTTCAGAATCAGAATTGTAAATTTGAATGATAGTTATAGAAAAAAATGTTCCGATCTCATATCTTACGAGCTCGACCACACGAATCTCGCATGAAAAATCATAAACAATTAAATATCTCGTAAACTGCATTTTTATACTATACTGGATTAATGGGAGGGGTTTACTATTACTACAATTTATTAAAACTTATATGTTATCTAGAATGCCCTTCGCCCTTTATTGATATACGCCGAGCGGCCGAGATTGCTGAGAAAGCACTTTCGGTCACTTGAAACAAGCACCGCAGTAAGACAGATGTTATCTCGCGCTGTAGCGCTGTCTCGTTCGCTCGCGCTGTAGCGCTGTCTCGTTCGCTCTCGGCACGCCGAAGGTCGGCACACGGACATGGGGTCGTGCTTGTATGTGTGGGGCTACCGACAGAGAGAAACCCTCTGCTATTAGTTTCACCAGATCGCCGTCTGATTCGGTGTCGCCACCGTCAACTCAGAGTTTTTGGCTGACTACTTAGGTCAGGAGCCTTAAACTCTTAGCCACATTTGGCGATACAGTGTATTAATTCGCGAAAAAGTATCAATACGTGCTTGTATTGGTTGGTCAAGTATTAATACAAATATCGGTATTGGTACATGAAATATTACAATATTTCGAAAAATCGATACAGTATCGAACATCCCTAGTCAGACGGGAAAGACGCGGCCGTTGCCAGCTGTGGTCAGCTGACAGCTAGTGTAACGAGGTTATGACTCTCGTACACCGGACGTCGGCGTTACGTCGCTCATCACGTTTCGTGAGATTGTATCATTTTCGGATTATCGATCTCATGGATCCAAATCCACTACGGTCGAAAGCTACAAGTAACTAAATATGAAGTGCATTCATTAAACCACGACTCGTGTGTACGTATAATCGGTGTAACATACTCCGATGATATATACACAAGGACAAAAATGCCTATCCGAAGTTGCACGCGTATTGCAGAAAGCATACAAAGGAATTAAAAGGTTTGAAAAGGCATGGTCAGGCCGTGTCGCCGTGCGTACATATAGTGTATAATACTAAAAAAAAATTTAACGTCCAGTCAGTTCAGTGAGTGAGATCTATTAGTTGTTAGTGCGTGTACGATAATGTTACATAATGTTTCTTAACTTTGATCATGTTTCGATTAAATCCAATATACACTGGTAAAACAAAAAATCTAAACGTCACGTTACCTAGATTTTTAGTATTGACAATACATGTATGAATGTGAACACAAATGCTTGGCCATGCTTTTTCAAGCCTTTTCATTCCTTCTTATGCTTTTCCAAGTGCAACTTTAGACAGTCATTTCTATCCCCATGTGTAAATCGTCGGAGTATGGATCGTGGTCAATGAATGCACTTCATAAACATATGAAACTTTTTCGACTGTAGTGGATTTGGATTCACCTGGAAACGATTACCCGAAAATATCATGATCTTACCTAATCAGAAAAAAAGATGAAAAATGTTTAATGTCATGACCTTGATATACAGGGTGGGCAAGGGGACTCACGGTAAACAAGCACCCCAATCGTGAGAGGCAAGGGGACTCACAGTAAACAAGCACCCCAAAGGAAACAGAACTTACTTCGTCCACATCGTTGTTTCTGGGTAACGCCAAAAGTAAGATTGGCGAGGAAAGTAAGGTTTTTCATAAAAAAATCACATTGACCTTCTAATAACCTTTAAATTTGACCTCAAGGTCAAGATAGC
>NW_017299869.1:328594-329554 GCF_001594075.2 Trachymyrmex cornetzi | reverse complement strand
TTAATATACAGGGTGAGTCATTTTAATCTATGGACCCGAATATCTTCCAAATTACGGTATCTACAAAAAAATGGTTTAGATAAAAGTTGACTAGGGCAGAGGGGGTCATTTAATTGTACCATTGGTTTTGACCTTGAGGTCAATTTTGAAGGTTATTTCAAGGTCACGATGGTTTTTTTAAATGGGACACCCTATTTTTGACTGTGGATTTCGAAAGAGCGGAAAATTTTACATCAAACTTGTCATATGAAAAAATTGTTTTTGCGACCTTGGAAAGGTAAACAATGAAGGTCAACTGCCTGAAAAACGATCTGGTGTACTTTTTCTGAAATGACGTGGTTTTCTGGGTAACACAAATGTGCATAATGCTTGAAAAAAGTCAATGAATTGTAAAAGTGTAAATCACTTTGACTAGCTTGACCTTGAAGTCAATTTTCAAGGTTGTTTGAGGCTCATAACGCATTTTTTTATTAGTAAGCCCTATTTTTGATCGCAGACCCTGTGTTTTTTGACAATGGGCTCTTAAATAATGGCACTTTTTACATGAGCATAGGGATTTTTTAGCTCTTGGTTTGCGAGGTTTGCGCTGTGAGTAGAGGAAGTAGTTAGGCTTGTCACCGCCAGATGCCGTCGCAGAGCTCCCAGCTATGCGCACCTTACGTCCGCTGCCCGTAGTAGAAATGGATTTCCATTTAGACATAAGGCGTCTATTCGCCAAGTACAGATATTGCATAATGCTAATAATCAACGATTCAAAAAAACTAAACAATTACGTTTGATTTAAGTTTTATAATTATTGTTATAATAGAGTTTTATTCCTTTTCTTTCTTATTCACTTCTGCATAATTGAAGAATTTAGTATTTAAAGTTGCTTAAATTTCAAATTCCAAACATTGTATGTAGGTAATTACATTCACAAGTTACCTTTCCAGAATGGCTGATTATAGTCCTAATGAGATT
>NW_017299869.1:325647-327706 GCF_001594075.2 Trachymyrmex cornetzi | reverse complement strand
CTACTGCTAGGACAGCAGGGCGATCAATGACAGGCAGTGTACATATGTACTCACATAGGGTGTCTGGAAATTACCAACAAATGTTTCGTGTGTGGGTAGAACAGACTATACTGAATCGAAAAGTCCTGTATCATTTTGCGGTGTCAGCAATAGTTATTGAGATATTAACGTTTAAAGATAACCGCCGGCTGTCGCCGGCGCCCGCGTTGGTCCCCACGGCCACCCCGCCGCGCACCACAACCCCCGACACCCACCGCTGTCCCCATCGCCGTCGTCCGGCGGCGGGTGGGAGGGGCCGCATCGCGGCCCCCCCGTTCCCTCTCACGTTCCGCCTCCTCCTTCCGCAGCATGACACGCTCGCAGAAGGAGGAGGCGGCCGTCCAGGCCTCCTCCCTGCCGACCATGACCCTAACGACCGCCGGCAGAGAGAGGTCCTGTTCTACTTGCGCCCTCAGGACACCGCGCTCTTCTGCCCACGCCGGACAATACTCCAGCGTGTGCTGCGCGGTGTCCCGGGGCGCGTCGCAGTGGTGGCACTGCGTCGTCGGTTCCTTCCCGATCCGACACAGGTACTCACCGAAGCATCCGTGGCCGGTGAGCACCGTTAGTGTGTGTTTGCTCTGAGGAAGGCTAAAAAATGAGTCGAAACATGTAAGCGCGTTTAGTGAATAAAGAAGTTTCACTCTTTATAAGTGTAATATTTGCGCGACGTCTTCTGTGCCCAACTTCTAGTGCCCTTACTCTTTCCAATTCTTTGATTTATAAGGAGTCTTGATTAGTTTGATCTATTAACAGATTTACTATTATTTTTTCTTTAGGAGGAATAAAAAGACATTTAACTTAGCGCCAGTTATCAAATCTCTTATACAAATGATACATATATCATTAGTTCTACTAAACAGCAAACGTGATTAGTCATCAGTTTCACGGCTGATTAATTAATTGGCGTTGGTGAAACTGGCCCAAATAGTGATTTTTTACTAGAAGCGCACAGGCTTAGCGCTTTTTTTACCTTTTTTTAAAAAGAAAAGTATGTATACGATCATATATACAAAAGATATCATCAACTCGATTAACCCTAATCGGTGATTAACTGTCAACCGTAAGTGGTCAATTCTCCTAAACAGCAAACGCGATTAGTCATCAGTTCCACGGCTGATTAAGTAATTGGCGTTGGTGAAACAGGCCCAAATGATGGTTCTACACGAGAAACATGCATAACAATTACCATATCTTTAATATAATATTAAAATTCGTAAAAAAATACATATGCTCTGCCACACATATTACTAAAAATCATTTCTTATTGGAGATAAACGGATAGAATGATTTCCTTATGGAATAGTGGTTACGAAGGAATATATTTAATAATAATAAAATACACGCGTTATTGTAATTTTGGTAATTATTTACTATAAAGAACTGTTATGTCCTGAGCGCGAGTTTTCGACGGTCTCGAGACGCGACACGAGTTCGCGGGAACGCGAGCGCGGAGCGGGGCGCGCGGGGTGAAGCCTTGACTTCGACGTGGTGTTTAGACGCGTATCTTTATTATTATTATGGGCAGCTGTCACCAGTGCTCGGAATTGAGCACGATATTCGAGAATTATATATATGATTCTATGAATTTACTAGAGTTTAAGGTAATTTGCCTTCCAAGTTCTTCTGATAAAATAAAATAGAGAGTTTAGAGGAAGCGTCAGTTAGGCTTCATCTCGCTGTCTCTCTATCTACACTCTCTGGCGTGATGAGAAGGACTTGGAAGGGAATGTAAAGGCTTTTAATAAGAATAGAAATATTTGAGATTATAAGATTATAAGAGATTTTAATATTCAAAGTACACGGGGTGTTGCTAATAACGCGAGGTTTAGACGTGATGATAATAGGCCTAGTGGCCTTTCGTGTGGGCGCCACGTGGGGCGGAGATGGAGGTGGTTTTGGTCGCGGCGGCGGCGCAACGATGACCGCGGTTTTTGCGGCGTTGGTTTTAGCGATAGCGGTTGAAGAATCTGCGGTCTCGACGGTCGTGCCTGGTTTGTCGATCAAAGATTTGGTTGCG
>NW_017299869.1:321744-325433 GCF_001594075.2 Trachymyrmex cornetzi | reverse complement strand
GTAGGATATAACGGATGATCCGGAGCGCTAGTAAAAGCGCTAGGAGTCCTTACCGTCTTGGTATTCTGAAGGAAATAAGGCAATTTGTCTGTAAATCATCCCGCTTTATATATGTTTCGCATTGTGACCCCTCGCGGTAACGGGGTGTTTTCGCACACTTGTAGTTGCGAAATTCTCTAGAATATTTTAATTCTTTTATCATGATTTATTCGATTGCTGCGTGTCTTTTCGTCTTTTTGATCGTTCTCGTGTTTAGCGGGGTTTACAATATTCTTAAGGGTGCGCTTGGCTGGCGCGTGATGCACTCGGTTGCGGTGTAGCCAGCGTGTATTCTTTGCGCGTTTTTTCACGCTGCTTTTCCGCGTATCTTGAGTTCTTTGTTCTGAAGCGTTCGCGAGTTTCCTTTGTCTTTTCTAAGTCTCTTATTTCGTTATTCGTGCCTTCCTTCAAATTGCAGTAGCTCCCATTTGCTATTTGAGGCCTTCGTGATTTATGCATGCATTTTGTGTTGCATCGCTATGCATTTTGTAAGTGCATTACGTGTTTTCACTTGTTCTTAATGAATCGGTGTTATTTCTTCGCGATTATTAAATGGCTAGTTCTAATGTTCATTGTTTCCCGTTTTTTAGCGGTGCAATCTTCGTGTTTTTAGCGCATTTTCTATTAGTTCTCTATTTTATGAGTCGCGCAGGCGCTGTGCGCGCAACGTTCGTTGGCAACGGCAACGATAGCATATGCTATAGGTTCTCGCGGCACGTATTGTATCATTTGCTATACTGTGCGCTCGCGTTCGCTTGGTAAACGGCCGGAGTGCTATAATGTAGCGCACCGGACGTTACAAGAACTATCCTCCAATGACCATTGTCAAGGTCATGACGCCGAGTGACCTTGGACATATTTTAGCCGTCGCTCGTTGTTCCTTAAAAAGTTATTAACAAGAAAACATCATCAATAAAACCAAACTTTTGGACACGACTGCACTCCGATGGAACATATTCCCTGTTTTAACAGCGCAAAATATTTTCGTATATAATTTCTTATATAATTTTTGTCTTTAGAGCAGAGGATTTGTCCGAATTTCTACGCTTATACCATAGTAGCACAGAACATTGGCTATACATTGGCTAAGATTGGCTGAATATTGGTTATATTGGGAATACATTGGCCAAGATTTCCCAATGTAATGCCAATATGGACTATATAATAAATGTCAATGTATAGCCAATGTTGCATATCAATCATTATGCAATATTGGCTCTACATCGGCAATACATTGGCCAATATTTTCCAATGCAATGCCAATATTGGCTATATAATAAATGTCAATGTATAGCCAATATTGCATGTCCAGTCGTTACACAATATTTGTTATTTAATAAATACCAATGTGTAGTCAATATTGCGTGTCAGTGATTATCCAATATTGGCTCTACATTGGCGATACATTGGTCAATATTTCCCAATGCGATGCCAATATTGGCTATATAATAGATGCCAATGTATAGCCAATATTGCATGTCAGTCGTTACACAATATTGGCTCTACATTGGCGATACATTGGCCAATATTTCCCAATGTAATGTCAATATTGAATATATAATAAGTGCCAATGTGTAGCCAGTATTGCGTGTCAGTGTTTACACAATATTGGCTATATAATAAATGCCAATGTGTAGCCAATATTGCATATCAATCATTACCTAATATTGTCTTTATTTGTTATTTATTTATTATTTATTTATTTATTTGTCTTTATTATTGGATATATATTGTGGATAGATTGTTTATATCAACATGTACAACTAAGTAACACCTTTATTAATCGAAGAAATGGTGCAGCACATAACGCAGAAGACTCATAGGTCCCAGGTTCGAATCCCGTAGGTAAGTGAATTTTCACTCAATTATTTCTAATATTGATTATACATTATTTCAGGAATATTAGCGAATATTGAAAAATCATGTATAGCCAATGTAAAACATTGGGTAAGAATTGAATCCCCAATTTTGGCTAAATATGACTAGGCGTCTACTTTACAATATTGGACCAATATTGGTGATTAAATTTTTGCCTAATATTGGCGAAATATTGGAAAAACAATGTATAGCCAATGTAAAACATCGGGTAAAAATTGAATCCCCAATATTGATCCAATATTGTTGAAAAAATATTGGTCCAATATTGTTAAACCAATATTGGCTAAATATGACTAGGCGTCTACTTTACAATATTGGACCAATATTGATTATCCAATGTTTTAATATTGGCTGTACATTCGTTTCCCAATATTGCGCCAATAATTTGTGCTACTAAGGTATGTGGAATCTTTAGCCATTACGTTAAAAAAAGCATCTAATCTTTCTTGTGTATCAAATGCTTTTTTGAACATGAATTCTGCAAAGTAATGGACGAAATGGGATTTACGATCATATCGAGGTATAATTCTAGGAATATCTCTCCGCAGACGTTCGATATTTTGAGTATGAACGCCTGTGTCTGGATCAACAATATGTTGTGAATGATTCACTGTTTTATGTTGATATGTTGGGTTGATTTGGCCATATGCTTTCCAACAATCGGTATAAATTATTGATCCAGGAGCGACGTATTTCCGGATGAGCGGTAGTAATGTTTGTGCATCACAGGATTTAATTGGTAAATACGACAAACATTTGCTTTGTGTTGCGTGTTATTCCGTCGAAAAGTCATTAGTCCTTTAACGAGTCGTTCGCAATGATATTGTCGATGTCCATATTTTGCCTCATCGATTTCGATACTAATTTCTTCTTCGCCCATTTGACTTTGGTTGTTTGTTTGCATTGATTCATGAGCTGAGAAACCAGATTGTTGTAATTGAATATTTATTAAAGTAGAAAATTTTTAAACAAGTATAATATACAAGTTTTCTATTTAAAAATTTTAATATTTTACTTCAAAAACACAAATTTCCTGCTTTACAAACAATTGACATTGTTCTCCATTTATGTAGTTTTACCAAGTTATTAAAGTACATGAATTATCTCTCTGCAAAAGTTAGTCTAGTCAAATGATGTGTGTGATAATATATAATATTTGATTCTTTTTCTAAAAATGTCTGCTTTATAAACAAAAATTCTTTGCTTTAAAATCACATTCTTTTGATGAACTTTATTTGGTAACAACTTTTTAACGAACAACGAGCGACGATTAAAATTTGTTCACGGTCGCTCGGGGGCATGACCTTGACAACATATGTCAAGGTCAAGGTAATTGGAGGATAGTCCCCTATACCAAATAATTATCAAAATTACAATAACGCATGTATTTTATTATTATTAAATATATTCCTTCACGTAACCACTATTCCATAACGAAATCATTCTATCCGTTGTGACGTGACATTTTGTTCGTCACTGTGCGGACTTGTCGACGGCGGACTCGCGCTTCCTACGGGCTCGAAGGGCGAGCGCGTAGGCGAGCGCACATGCGAGCGCGCGTGCAAACGCACCTGCGAACGTGCGTTGAAATTCGCGTCATTTACTTTACTTGGCAGATTTTATTCTTTTATGTTAGCATTTCTTTTGCGTAATGACCAAGCGTATCAGGAAGCGTAAACGCGCCACGGATCACGCTCGACAGTTGTGAGATTGCATTGTATCATCGTGCTGTCTCACCCGCCACTCTTGGAAGGAAGACCGAGGAAAGGCAA
>NW_017299869.1:320562-321616 GCF_001594075.2 Trachymyrmex cornetzi | reverse complement strand
GCAGAGCACCGGAGGAGGCCAAAATTCCCGGCCGCCCTGGAGGGACCGGACGGACGTCCGTCGGAAGCCTAGGGCCCGACGAACGAGAAGGAAATCCATCACGACCTCCTCCGCCCGGCTAGGAAGTGCAGGGGCCGTGGATAGGGACGCCATCCTTGATAGAAATTCTCATTGCGAGCTCGCATGGGCAAGGACTCAAGGCTGCGCGGGCCTGCACGGCACGCGTGGATGCCGTGACATGCGGAAGCCAATCAGCGTGACTACCTTCCCCCCGCAGGAGGGGGGGAGCGCTAAGCAGCCTGCGAGAATCCGCCGGGAGCTCCCGGGCCTCACTCTTCCTGTGGATAAGCGAGCGGAGCGTGTGAGGGAAGTGCGAAGTCGCTGTCGACAAGGACGATCGCGAGAGTTACCGAAGGATCAACGAGACGAGGCCGAGAGGACAAAGGAAGCGACGTGGGTGAGACGAGCGTCGTCATTTGTAAGGCTGCCGACCGGGGTACGTCGCCGGGTGGATCGCACGTAAGCCAGCTCGCACCGTAACGTTAGAATCGGCGCCATGGTTGCCGTGTAGAGCCGCGAAACCGCGAGCCACGTGCCATCCTCCCGAGCTAGGAGATCATTTAGCTGTCGCGTTTCGGGAGTTAGAGTAAGGGGAATAAGATTCATTGCTGAGATGATGTAAATTAGAGTTGTCTTAGAGAGAGTCGAGGGCCGAATCGCGCTCGTTCCTTTCGCCACGGGAGAGTCACTGCCGGTTACCGAGTAGAGTAGGGCCGCGTAGAAACGCGTAGAGGAATCACGTTGTCGAGTCTCGTCGTGTCGCGTAACGGCGCTTATTGCAGTTGCGTTCTCGTTTGGTATCGCGTCGCGTAGGCACGCTTGTTATAATTGCGTCGCCGAGCATTGTGCTGTCGCGTCGGAATGCGGATTGTCGCGTTGCCGAGTGAACTTCCGGTTGCGGTGTTGCTGAGTAGAGTCCGTTTCCGGGATTCACGTGTCGAGTAGAGTGTCGCATCGAGGCGCTCGCTATAATCACGTCGCACCATCGCCGTGG
>NW_017299869.1:319993-320435 GCF_001594075.2 Trachymyrmex cornetzi | reverse complement strand
CCGGCGTCCGGCGCTAGAATTAAGTTAGCGACTCTCGGTGCGAGTACCGAGGGTATCGAGTAGAGCGGCGGAGCGAAGTTCCGGAAGGAACTTGTAATTGCGTGATCAATGTAATTAATTCTACCTCATCATATTTTCTCAAATATAATTGTTCTTGTTATTACGCTCTTGCGTAGTTTATTCTTGTGGCCCATCTCTCTCGCCCTCCGACAAATTTCCCACACCCCTTGTGACCCACCCCCTGCCGTCGCGAAAACGTTACGGGCAAAAGTGAGGAGATTTCGAAAAGAGTGGCACGCTCTCTCGTGCCTGGCGCCCAACTTAGAATAAAAATTATAATTTTGGCCGAAAAATCGCCTGGCTGTCGCAAAATTCTGCTACCGAGGGAGAGAAGATACTTTTGCGTACTTTGAGTACCGAGAACACGCGACGAAGTTGTGCC
>NW_017299869.1:313412-315873 GCF_001594075.2 Trachymyrmex cornetzi | reverse complement strand
GGTTTTTTTGTATTACTGAGGATGGTCTAATTGAGACCGAAACGTCTATATGTAATTTTAATTATTAAATATATATTTATTCGCGACGAATATCCTGCGTTCGTAGTTGTATGCCTTTTATCCAATTCTTGTTGTTTTAATATTGAACTACGTTTGACCTAAATTAAAAATTATAATTTTGGCCGAAAAACCGCCTGGCTGTCGCAAAATTCTGCTACCGAGGGAGAGAAGATACTTTTGCATACTTTGAGTACCGAGAACACGCGACGAAGTTGTGCCGTTGCTCGCGAGTACGGTTACACCGTTTATCTTTAATAAGAGATGATTTTTTGTAATATGTGTGGCAGAACATATGTATTTTCTCATGAATTTTAATATTATATTAAAGATGTGATAAAAATGGTAATTGTTATTGACATATATATGCTACCAAAATTATTACTATCGTAAGTAGTCTGAAAAGAAGAAGAAGAGAGAAGAGAAGAGAAGAAGAAGAGAAAAAGAGAGAGAGAAGAAGAGAAGAAGAGAAGAAGAAGAGAACAGAAGAGAGAAGAAGGAGAGAGAAGAGAGAGAAGAGAAGAGATTCAGGATTCACACCCTCCTGTAACAAGATCACTGGTATTTGATGAATTTCTCAAGTTTTTTTTACAAATAAAATGTAATGTCTTGTGAATTTGACGTAGAATCAGAATACATTAAGTTCGCTCTCCACTATGAAGATCCTTTTTTGTACCGGATACTAACCAGCGTATCACAAGACGCAAGGATTTTGATACGATGAAATTATTAAGATAGTTATCTAGAACGCGACGAAAGTGCTGTTATAAATATATTAATGACTTTTTATCGCGATATATTAAGTTTTATATTCGCAAATTAGTAATTAGTAATTAATAATAAATATACGATCTAATTGTTATTAGTATTTCTTCTGTATTTATCGATATTGATCATTAATTTTCTAAACATTAATTTAGAAAAATTTGTGTTATCGTACGTATTTTCGACATTTTCATATAATTCCGCATTACTAAAATTTGTTAATTCAGATCCTACATTATCATTTTTATTATATTTTGAACAGCATTTATAATTTTATATTATATTTTAAATAATTATTACCCTGCCTGCACTAATAGTAACGTGCTATTTTGGTCGCAAAGTCGCAGAAAATATGTAACGTCTCTTGCACATCGCAACGACGTGCGTAGACATGCTATTTTGGTGGCAAAATCGCGAAAAATATGTAACGTTTTTTGCACGTCGCATAGATGTGCATAGAGAATAAATGTATAGTTGGCAAAATTAATTTTCGAAAAATCTATGGCGGTGTTTAGCGCAGATAAATATAGGAGTCAGATTGGATTGAGTGTACAAACGACAGTGTACAATTAAAATGTAATTGTTTTTTATTCTTTTATAATTATAATTTTTGTGTATAGTTTCTGTACGCATAATATTCTCTTCTTCCGCTATTTTCAAACTGAATAATACTAATCGATAGAAAATTTGTTAAGGATCCTAACCCTATTTGCTACATTAACGGTTTTCAATATTTCGACATCAAAGACTTCATTATGACATGATCATAGATGAAGCCTATTGGATAAAATATCAGCTTAAGCCTAACCATAAGTTAACTCAACCAGATAATGAAAGACCGGGTCTTAGATCGCAAATAGGTGCTCAACACGTTGCATAAAGATAAAGTTACAAATATTCGTCACTGCGACGTTAACCCTTAGCGGCCACACGGGGCGACTTTGTACCCCAAGGCTTAGGAAAAGTGAAATTAGAGGTCTAAAACATTTGAAATTGATGCAAGTATCGACATCTGTCACTAGTAGACACGTGTGTGACTCCATTACATAGGAAGCCGAAAAATCGCATGGCGGTGCTTTGAGCGTTCGTTTTCTCGACGTTTTCATTTTTCCCTCATAACCGTAATTTTGCAAAATAAATATACTTTTTGAAAGATCGGCGTATACTGTTATTTTTTTATGGTAGTGGTGTATCTTGTGCGTACAATCCTAAAATTTTAGCCCTTATTAATGAAAAATGGCGGAGTAATGAATTTTTTTCTGAAAAAAGTCATTTTTGCCGAATTTTCAAGTATATGACCAGTTTTTAGAGCGCCATCTATAAATTGACT
The DNA here is from genome assembly GCF_001594075.2 of Trachymyrmex cornetzi. Taxonomy (NCBI): domain Eukaryota; kingdom Metazoa; phylum Arthropoda; class Insecta; order Hymenoptera; family Formicidae; genus Trachymyrmex; species Trachymyrmex cornetzi. The sequence continues at coordinate 313,721 of NW_017299869.1, read as the reverse complement.
AATATAAATCATTAGAAATGTTAAAGAACTGTTCAACAAACATGAAACAATCGATTAGAAATCTTAAAATACCCATATATCTTGTACAACTAATTTTTTTAGCTATGTACCTCGGTGTGGCCGCGATGTGGCCGGGCTGAGGTGTGGCCGCTAAGGGTTGTCATCAAAAAGAGTGACGCTAAATTTAGCCCATTTTTGGGTACTCGAAATTTTAACTGAATCATACGCCAAAGTACTCTATATGAAGTGTAACGTCCGGCGCGCTATACTATAGCACTCCGGCCGTCTACCAAGCGAACGCGAGCGCAC
>NW_017299869.1:312724-313023 GCF_001594075.2 Trachymyrmex cornetzi | reverse complement strand
ACACGCAGCAATCGAATAAATCGCTATTAAAGAATTAGAATATTCTAGAGATTTTCGCAACAACAAGTGTGCGAAAACACCCCCTTACCGCGAGGGGTCACAATGCGAAACATATATAAAGCAGGATAATTTGCAGACAAATCACCTTATTCCTTCTCAAGCTACCAAAACGGTAAGGACTCCCAGCGCTTTTAGTAGCGCTCCGGACCATCCGTTCTTTCCTACTCATTCCAGCTCCGATCGTGCGCCAACCACGGCGTCAGACGAGCTAATCCTTCGCCTGATCTCTACAGCGCAAC
>NW_017299869.1:311851-312584 GCF_001594075.2 Trachymyrmex cornetzi | reverse complement strand
CGCGGTAAGCGAGGAGGGTGGCGGATCCACCTGAAGCAGCTACAACGGGAGCTGCTCAAGGAGGGCATATTCGATCCTTCCCGGCACTGGGAAACCAACGCTGGAAAGCAAACGGAAGCGAATACCGACGCACCTCCTCACACGCGCGAAATCGCGGAGAAATCGAACGCTATTTTCGCTCCGGAGGCTCCTAAAGCCACAAAACCAACGCCGAAGCCACAACCAAGGCCTCCGAGATCGCCACCACATATCGCATCCGTGCGCAAGCCCACGAGGCCCGCGATAATTACTAATAAGCCTCGCGTGGTCGCTAACACGCCTTGTATGTTAAATATTAAAATCGTACAATCTTAAGTATTTCTATTTTTATAAAAAGCCTTTTTATTCCCTTCCAACTCCTTCTCATCACATCAGAGAGTGTAGATAGAGAGACAGAGAGATGAAGCCTAACTGACGCTTCCTCTAAACTCTCTATTTTATTTTTATGAGAAAGGATCTGGAAGGCTAATTACCTTTAAGTTCAAGTACTTTCGTAGAAACATATATATAATTCTCGAATATCGTGCTCAATTCAGAGCACTGGTGACAGCTGCTCATAATAATAACAGAGACACGCGTCTAAACACCACATCGAAGTCAAGGCTTCACCCCGCGCGCCCCGCTCCGCGCTCGCGTTCCCGCGAACTCGTGTCGCGTCTCGAGACCGCCGAAAACTCGCGCTCAGGACATAACA
>NW_017299869.1:303665-311588 GCF_001594075.2 Trachymyrmex cornetzi | reverse complement strand
AATGTAACAATCCACTCGGGAGTTTTTAGGATTGCCGATTACGAATATGAAGTCAGAATTTTGAAATTCAAAATGGCGGATCCAATATGGCGGACGACTTTTTTAAAAATCTCTCGGATTCACTTGTAACATGCCGCTTGGGGTTTTTTGGGGTTTCTGATTATCAATATGAGCACGGATTTTAAAAAATCAAAAATAATTAAAATGAACCAAATAAAATAATTTTTCCATAACTGTAATAAACTAAAGCTTCTTACACAGAACAACATCTTACAATAAACTTGCGTTAAAAAACCAGCTACATTTTCTTATTGACTTACTTACCCTTATTTACAATTACGACATGCCTAAAGTGCTTGCCTTACAGTGGGCTTCTAGTGTAACGATACTGATATGAATGAATGATGTTACATACGTTGAAATGCTGCTCAAATTGCATAACTGTGAAGCAAATGATCTTACAACCTGATATTTGCTTCAAGTTATTGTCTACTTAAACCGTCCTCTACAATCAGTTTATGGCACTATCTTCATGATACTTTTAAAGTGAGCTACTTCCATTCTGAAACATCATCAGTGAAGGACAGTGTTACTTTATCTTATTGTCTCATAGCATTTTAATCCACTATTTACATAAGTTTAGGTCTATTTGAAGCGTACTTATATGATGTCGTTGATGTTCAATTGTTATTCATTTTGAATTTTGAATATCTCTGGTATTTATAATCAGAGTCTTTAGAAACCCTTCGAGCACCAATTTCTTTGTGATTTTATCCGTTTAAGAAGTGTTTCATTCTTTTTGCAAAAGTTTTATTGATGTTATACGATGAGACTTCACATATAAAGTGTTACATTCAGCCTCCTGTATCTCTGAATTGGTGGCTAGGCTCAAGTTAAAACTTTTATGAAATTAATGTTCCTTCATATAGAGTACTTTGGCGTATGATTCAGTTAAAAATTCGAATACCAAAAAATGGGCTAAAAAACAGGTGATTTTAGCGTCACTTTTTGACTGTTAGTCAACGACGTGTCTATTACGTTTCGAGCAGTCGCTACGACATAACATGTGACGAGTTGGCACGTCATAGAAACGTGTTTGTCACGTATTGTGCAGGCAGGGTATAATTGTAATATCGAATTGTATAAAGGATTACAATAAAGAATAATATTTAAAAAGTTATTGCAATTTTATTAGCGAGATACAATAAAATAATTAGACATAAAAATAAAAAATAAATAAATAAAAAATATACTTATCTGCAAAAACGGGCTACTAAATTTATTAGTAGTTCCTTTTTTTATGAGTTTACTTACAAAAAAAAGACCATTAATACAATAAAATTGGCGGGGGTGGAGAAGGGTCTCTATAGCTCGTTTTTGCTAAATTATACCTTAAATTGACAATGTATGCTTAAAAAAGATTGAATTGATTAAAAGTCTCAATAATTGCTAGTAATTATATAGAGACTTTGATACATACTAGTAATTATGTTTTTAAAAACGGGCTGAAAATAAAGAAACGTAACTTCGTAATTTTATAAGATAAATATTATAAAACAAAACTCGCAAAATTAACTTGTTTGAATTTTCAATGTCGTTTATTAAAATTCAATAACTTTTATTTGCAAATGTAGGAGATGTGAAATTAAAATTCGTTCAAGGACCCATTAAACTATCCCTTCTATGAATAGTCGGCGCGCTTCTGTCTTGAGGATATAGTACAGAGACGAACCACATCTACTCTCGACAATACGATTTTATCGATAGTGTCAGAAAATGTATGTAGTCACGTAGTTCCCAAATTGAAAATGGATGTATTGGCACGGCGGTAGTGTACGGGCGATTTCGACGTTAACAAAAAAAAGGCCGGCATGGCCACCGTCGTATATTTAGCACACAAGTTTAAGATTTCTCGTTTTTTTTAATTGGAATAATTTGGGAATAGTTTGGGAAAATTTAGGAAAACAGTCTCATAATTTAAGAAATAATAATTTATTCATAACATAGGCCTGCAAAATTGGAAGTGTTGAAAGTTGATTGGGATTTAACTACACTGAAAAAAATGTCCGTTCAAAAAGTAACAAACAGATATTTCCGAATGATTTTGATCGGATGTATAAGACTATCCGATCAAATTTATCGGATTTACAGGACTATCCGATGAATTTGATAGGATAGTCTTATAAATCCGATCAAAATCAATCTACCCCAGTTACATTTTACATAATAACTTTGTTAATAACACAGGCCTGCATGGTTTTGTTGATTGGGATTTAACTATGTTTTCATACGTAATTTTTCGCGCTGAATCCGAATCCGGCTGCAGAATTGCTCTATCACGTCAGGTTTTTGAGAAAAGTGAGGTTAAAGGTGTCAAAATTGACGTTTTTTGGGGTATGTGAAGTTAGCACCCCAACTATAGTACTCAGGAGTTCTGATTAGATTTCCCGTTTCTTTTTGACGAGACCAAGAGTTCTATATAATTTATAACAAAAGTTCCGCCTAATAACTATTTTTTAATAAATTAAAAAAATGGGATGCTAACTTCTTATCGAAAATCGAGATCCAATAGTTCTGAGCCGCCCAATAGCTTCATTTCGTGAATACCTAGAGTTCCTGATACTAAAAAAAATTTTTTTTAATAAAAGAATTAGAAATTTTTGAAAAATCAATTTTTAGATACAATAGTTCTGAATAGAGTTCCTGCTTCCTTTCAACGATACGAAGAGTTCTCTGTACTTTTTACTCGAGATTCCCTTAATAACAATTTTTAAACAATTTTTTTAAAATGGGGTGCTAACTTTTTATCGAAATTCGAGCTCGAATAGTTCTGAGCAGCTTAACAACTTTATTTTGTGAATACCTAGAGTTCCTAATACATAAAAAACAATTTTGACATACAACAAAATTTATTTTAAAAAAATTAAAAAACTTTGAAAATTTTTGAAAAATTCTGTCACATGTTAATTGTTATTCTATCTATTTCGAAGAATTCTAAGCGATTAAAAGCAACACAGACCCAAAAATAAAAGAGATATGTACTTAAAACAAAATTTGAAAAATTGGTTGCAAAAGCACATATTTCCTTATATGTAGCCATCCAATCGCATTTTCACCTAATACTTTTCGTTAGGGCTCGTCGAGAACTGCCCAGAATGCCAGTCAGAACTACTCAGTACTCTCAAAAAATTTTCGACGTCGGACTTAGAAAATTTTCAATGATTCGAATGTTCCCATATCTCGAAAACCGTGGGCTCAATCGCTTTTTCACCTCATACTTTTTAGCGGTATTATAATGTTTAAAATGAGGATTTTTTCAATATGGTGCGATTTTGACAACGAGGAAATTTGTTGCCTATAAATCGCATCATATCAATATTCCTCATTTAAAACATTTAATATAAATGTAAATGTAAAAAAGTTAATATGTAAAAAATTTTTAAATTACATAAGAAAAGGAAAAAAATTGTATTTTATTATGCTGTTAAAAACTTAAGAGTATATTTTTCATAATTGCTGAAACACATGATAATTTCAAGAAGTAATTTAAAGAGTTTCTACGTGAAAAAACAAAATAAACACTTCTTAGATTTACAACATACATTTTTACATAATAATGAATGGAATAAAGATGTAAGAAATAAAAAAATATTAGGTAACGTACGATTTAAGAAATTAGATTATGGTGCGATTTAGGAAATTAGATTATGGTATGATTTAGGAAACTAGAGCATTTTTTAAACTTTTATTTATTTTACGTCTATTAAGCTGGACACCCCACCATCGAAAATCAAGTTCGGAATAGGTCAAAAATTTAGTGTTATTTAGGTGCTAATTTAGTACCCTATTCCGAATTTTAGTGCTCAAACCATTTAGCAGCTATAAAAAAAATGGGGGGTCCAGCTTAAGGTCAAGCTGGACCCCCCCTATTAAAAAAAAATATATACAATAAACGTATACAGAAAATAAGTAGTGAAGAGATCCGGGTTCAAGTCTCGACCGAGGTAATATTTTTCGCAATAAATTTATTAACAGTTTTAATATATTAACATCTTTATAATATATGATGCTTGATGGTAGCATCAAATTATTAAATTGCTTGTCAATTTAATTCGTGATTACTAGAGTAGTTTTAATTGCGTTTATTTAGTCCGGAAAAATAATTCGGCGCGCAGTTTGTGTGTGTGTGAAAGACTACAATATGGTATATATGCAAATACATATATAGTATATATTAGTAATTCAAGATTGAATTATTTAAAGCAACGAAGATCCAGCTTCGACCATAATAGACATTTTAAATTTCTTGTTGGGTACATTCGCCATTATTTATTTCTTCACGCTGAAGTCAGTTTTTCCGGAAAATAATAGTTGAAAAAATATTATTCAGAAAGTTACGATAAAATAAGTATTTAATAAAATGTTTTTCAAAATATTAACCGTTATTTGATATAGATCGATCGAAAAAGTTGAAAAATGTTTTTAAAAATCGAGAAAATGAAAAGAAATATTATGTAATCTTTTTTTTTTACATAAGAATTATATAATTATATAAGTTCTTATGAATATACTATGTATAAATCTTACATATTCTTTTGCATTAATTATTTTTCAGATAAAAATAATTAGTGCACAAACGATTAACAATTATTAAAATTACTATAACTGTTAACAATTATCTTTAAGATTATAATTAATATTACATTAAATTAAAAAATTTACTAAATTAAATTAAATTAAATTAAATTTACTTAAATATTAAATTTAAGATATTAAAGAGATTCCGTACAAAATAAAAAATAAAAAAACATTAAAATTTGTAATTTTTAATTGTATATACTGCAAATATCTGGAGACACTGGTAGTGTCTCGGCGCTAAGCTACGCGCAGCGCTACTACCGTGGCTACTTTACGCGAGCCGGCGAGTTACGGCAGATCGAGATTATCGGATCTCAATAAGGGCTGAACCGATTAAGTTCTAAGTGTGCTCAATCGATTGCAACCGCTTGGGATACATAATGAAAGTGTTTTTACTTTTTCTGTACGTGCTCTACGAGCGGAGATATTGCGACGCAAAATACGAATCTGAGACTTTTATATTAAGACGTCATCATCGTCGTCGTCGCCGCTACGAAGTGGTGGGGGTAATGTCCTTTTGGAATTTTTGGCGCAAGAGGCAAATGTGGCACTGGCAATGTGCATGGTCGCACATGTGTCCGTTTTCCGTGGCTGATGATTAGGTTAGGAAAATGTCACATCGATGGCATAGTAGAGGAACGTAATGGCACATAAGTGATTTTCTACTTCTACATATACAAATTAGACTTGCTTGACACGTTTTTGCACGAAATGAACGTATCTGGCAAAAAAAAATGTTTCGCTTTACCCGTGGACCGAGATCGTTAAAGTTGATCACTATTCAGGTTAGGAAATCATATCCGTCATATCGATGGCATGGCATAGATTACAGCAGAGTATTTGTCTTGGTTAAATATTTGTTTGTAAAGCAGAATTGTTTAATTCTTTATGCCATCGATGCAACAGATTTCCTCTGGATATCTGTCAACTTTAATTATAACAATTAATAATTCGGTTCGCGGTAGTGCAAAAATGCGTCGAATGATTTTATCAACCTCGAGGAGGTTCGACCTTGTACGTACATTATTATGTAACTTATAATTTAAAGATACGTTTCATGATGCATTTCTTGTCGAGGTTTTCTTGTGGTCTCAAATCGAATTTACGAAAAGATGTTTGGAACATAATTTGGAACTTTGTCAAATTCATTCACGTATGGTTCTGTTTATCTGCAACAAACATTTCCCAAGTCTACCAGGAGCTATTGCATATTATATGTAATAAACACAAGTAATATTATATTCCATTCCTTCCGCAAATTATCTAATTATTATTATGTATGATTTACGTATTATTATGTATGATTTAATTATTATTATGTATGAATTTATTTTCAAGCATTATTGAAAATTCAGGTATTATTGAAAATTGGTGTCGACTTTACCTCAATTGACTAGACTACTAAAAACTTTATTTTCGAAATCTGGACCAGTTTGGAATTAGTTATAGACAGAAGATTATTATTTTCATCACAGTTAATTAAGTAGGAACGCAGATATTGAAGTATAGCACGAAGATAATAAGAACGATATACAGACTCTTGCTGTTGGCTATACTGCTGATTGAGTTAATCGTCGATTAAGTTAATCGGCGTTGGTAACAATCGCCCTAAGTAGTTTTAAACAATCTTGCCTTGCATTAATTGGCAGTCACACACACTGTACATTCATATAATAATTATACTATGTTTATAGTATAATATTATATTTCATTCCTCATGCAAATTATCTAATTATTATTATGCATGAGACTTTTTTTACGAAATTCATTTTCAGATATTATTGAAAATTGGTGGGACTCGTCGACTTTACCTCAACTGATTAGACTATTAAAAACTTTATTTTTGAAAGCTGGACCAGTTTGGTATAGCAACTGTATTAATTTGAATCATACTTTAAAACTGATATTATTGAAACATCTTCTCGTTTGCCTAAGAATTATTGGTGATAGCATTATGTTGAACAGCAATTTAAATGAGTTGCATAGATAATCGTTTTAAATAAAAAGTAAGAACTATAAACGGTGGATAATTTATTTTTTGTAGAGTTTAGGAATATGTGTGAGATAACGTATAATTAACTTAGTAGAGGTCGCTAATTATTACTTGTTTCTAAGACTGATTATTGAAGCATCTTCTCGTTTGCCTAAGAAAGAATTGTAATTATGCAATTGATTGTGGAATACATTGATACGTTATGTTACGTCCGAGGTTCCGCATGCATGGAACCTGAGGGGGTGAACGTAACGCGAACCGAACCACCGTATCGTCAGTCCCAGCTCCAGACCGCAAGGGAGCTAAGGGGAGGGACCGACTCAACGGGAGGCACTTCACTCCGTCCTTTGGCCACTTGGTAGAGCCGGGGGTTCGAGGGAGGACGAAGCGGAAGCCTCTCTCGAGATCGACGCTCCGCTGAGTGCCGCTCGAGGCAAACGCACAGGCTAAAGGCCGGGAAACTAGGTCAGTGTGCCGTAAGGGCACACTTCTATCCTAGATGGGCCAGTGCGTTCGATGCCCTTATTTTCGGCCTTGGAAGTAAATCCAAAGGGCCGGGGATTGGACTAAGTGCAATCTTGGTGTTACGATTAAAAATACGAGGAGATGTTCTCGAAATAAATCAAACGAGTTTAATTAATATAAAATATAATTAAGAATTAGAAATTTTAATACATGATGGATATATAGGTGTGTATATAAAGATATATATATGTATATATATAATAGTAATAGTGTAGGTGTGAGAGTGTGTGTATGTATAATAATAACAATGAGAGTGTGATAATTTAGATTTAGGGAGGAAGGGAATATTCAAAAAAGGGAGTTAGATTTTCAGCCGGGATGGTAAATGGATGTGGGCAACCTTCTAAATATACGATGACAGGTTGGGAGGTGTTGGGAGGAGCAGTCACCTAGAAATCAAGGAGGTCTTCTATGGATGTGATGTAATGAAAGGTTTGGGAGGGGAGAAGGGTAGCTTGATCGAGAATGAAGGTGAGAATTTCGAGATCGAGGTCAGAGTGAGGGGCTGGGATCTGTGGATCGAGAGTCTCATCAGGTGAAATAGATAACGGTGGTGGTGGTGAATATGAGACCTCGAGTGGAGGAGAAAATAAAGAGAGGAAAGAGGGTACCGTGAGTGTCTCTGTCGGAGCGTTCGGCGTCGGAAGGTGAGTAATACAGGGTTGGGCCGCGGGCCGAAGTTCTTGAGCGGTGCGAGTCCTGGTTCGGATAACAGTTCGGCGCGACCTTACGAAACGTATCACGCTGCGGCGTGGAGATGGAGAAGC
>NW_017299869.1:302577-303088 GCF_001594075.2 Trachymyrmex cornetzi | reverse complement strand
GAGTACTGAGCTTCAAAGTATATGTTCAGAACACTAAAACAAGCTTTTTCTGTAAGTTTCAGAAAAATCTAAAGAAAATGGATTTTTCGGAGAACGTCCTTAAATACGGTGAGGAGGAAGGGAAAAGAAAGAATAATAAAAAAAAGGAAAGAAAAGAAACAAGGTCTATTGACTTACTGGTCGGTGAAGTCTGCTGAGTCTGGTGACGAGGCTTCGGAAATCTTGTGGTCGGCTTATGTAGTGGAGACCTCGGGGCTTCGAGTCACTGACTCTAATGCTTATTTAAATTAATAATAATGGAGTCACCCGAGACTCAGACTCGATCCGTTTTATTTGAGCTGGGTAGCTTCTCTCGACTAACCCTGAGAACTGTACTGTAAAGCTCTCAGCAAGAAGACGATAAAGACAAAAGAAGATTAAAAAGCCGAGAGCCAAAAAGACAAGACTAAAAAAAGAGACTAAGAAAAAAAGACGCTCAGGACCGCGGAACCGTGGTTTATATAGCGGTTTT